>NW_024426552.1:75261464-75431891 GCF_017311325.1 Ursus maritimus | reverse complement strand
TGTTACTGCAAAGTTCCAGGCACCAGTTTCCCTTTCTGTGTCCCCTTTGCCCTAGGAATTATTTTAGAAGCGACTTGCTGTGTTCAGGACGTTCTTTATTAATGCTGCTAAATCCTCTTTTATTGTTGTCAAGATCCCTTTTCTTCCCGTCATTAGAAGTAGCTGGTGTTTTCTGTTTGAGGAATGTGTAGGTGATGAGCTCCCCATAAAGCATGCTGGCCACCTTCACTTTATAGGCTTTCCCAGGAAAAGGGTGTGTGCTTGGGGTCCAGAATAGCCTCTGCACTTCGCGTGTCTGTTCAAGCTCACGTTTCCTCATTCAGGCAGTGTATGTGTAGAGAGACAGCATGCTTAGAGTACCGAGTTCTGACTCTTTTGATTAGAAAAGTAGCCCATTTTCTAGTAAAAAGTTAAATTGCACAGAAATATCTAAAATAGAAAGTGAAATTCTTCCCAACTGCTCTCTCTAGCAGAAGCCACTATTAACAGTTCTGTGTATCTACCCCCAGAACTCAGAATTCTTTATGCATTATAAACACATATACGTGTGTGTATACACCTTACTTTTGTTTTCCCCCTCACAGTGTGTGCGTGATATCTTTCTGAAAATCATAGTACAGAAGGGTCTACCTCTTTGTCTTTTTAATGGTGCCATAGCATTCTAGAGGATGCATGGATCATAGTCATTTCGCTCCAGGTAGGTATTTACACTGTTTCCATCTTTTGCCATTAAAAGCAAGTATCTTTGAGGCGCCTGGGTGGCTCAGTCAATTAAGTGTCCAACTCTTGGTTTCAGCTCGGGTCATGATCTCAGGGTTGTGAGGTCAAGCCCCGCATCAGGCTCTGCCCCGGGTGTGGAACCTACTTAAGATTTTCTCTCTCTCTTCTCCCTCTGCCCTTTCGCCCTGTCTCTTTCTCTCTCTCTCTCTTTCTCAAATGAAGAAATAAATCTTTTTTTAAAAAGCAAATATCTTTGTGCGATGATCTTTATATAATTTTGAAACTTTCTGTAGGATCAGATTTCTAGAATAAGCTTGCTGGGTCAAAAGTATATGTGCATTTCTATTTTGACACCTGTTGAAATCACCCTCCAAACAGGGGGTCGTAGTTAATTCATCTCAGGTATAAAAATACCTGAGTCCACATATTCCCACTAACCTTGTACACGGTTAGCTTTGAAATTTCTGCCATCTTTGTGGGATGGCATTGGGGTGGATTTTGGTTTTTGTTTGTCTGCATTTTGTAATTTTGGGTGGGTGTAGGGTCATCTCATATCTTTTTGGGATGGCATTGGGGTGGATTTTGTTTTTTGTTTGTCTGCATTTTGTAATTTTGGGTGGGTGTAGGGTCATCTCATATGCTTGCCTATTCCCATCCCCTGTTCGGTTTTTTCGTTGGAGTATTCATGTTTTCCTTATTGACGTATTGAAAGTTACATGAGTTTTACCCTTTTGTTAGCAGTTATTTTGAAACTCCTGCACAGAGCCCTGTAGGTTCCTTGAAGGAGACCCTGAGTGAGAAGCGGCCTGGCTGGTAGGGTCTCCAGGCTCCTACCCACCCCCACACCCCTTACATGGAAACACTGACCAAACAGAGTAACCTACCTTTTACCTGCATTTCATGTTGGGCTTTGAAATTAAACAAAGGCCTTTGAGGCTAAAAAGATGTTGAAAAAGCACCGCTGTGGGAGGAAGAGCGCCAGATTTGTCATAAAGTGGTCTCTCTCAGGCTCTACTCCTTGGGAATTTCAAATCAGAAGAGCCCTTAGAGATTAAATGTCGTTAAATCCCTATTTTATTACAAGCACCTAAATCGCGTAAACTGTACTGTGAATATATGTTGATATACATAAAATGCTCACAGATAGCTTTCGTGACTTCCATAATGCCTTAATACTGATGTGTATTTTCTTCCTCCTGATAGCTTCAACATGTTTTTGAAACTAGGAGTACACATATGACTATAGGCCATGCTGCGGGCTTGTTTATTATTATTTCGATTCTTTATTTATTACTATTATTGTGTTCCTCTGAGGACTCTGCTAACTCAAGGCCCAGTGGGAATCTGCTGCCCACCGTTGTGAGTCAATTCGGCACGTGGAGGCACTCAGATGCCAGAGTGGTATTCCTACCCTTGGTATCTTGACTCCTTTTGCAGTGTACTTTCCCCCACTTTGCCATTCTTTGCCGATTAATCTTGGGCAGATTTTCCTGGCATGTCTGAATCTCAGTTCTTCCCTCCTCTTTCAGTGAGAGTACTAATGCATGCATTGACATTCTGACCAAGGTAGGGCTGGAGGGATAATGAATGTTCTTACCTCTTGTGAATAGCATAGTAACTTACAAAAATGTGAAGACTAATTCAAGTACCTCTGGCCCTTTATGATGGTGTTAAAATAGAATTGCCAGTTTGAACAGCAACTACAGTAATTCACTGTGTTTTGTTTTTAGCATATTCCCAAATCAGGTAGCCCAGTGTTGATATTTTAGCTCTCGTAGCTTCTGAAACGGGCTTGATTTTTCCTAGTTTAATTTTTTAGATTTGAAAGGAAAAAAAGAAAGAAGGAAAGAAAATGTAACTGAGCACGGCTCTCATTCTTTCATACCCTGTGAAATAAGAGCAGAGCAATAACTCTAAGTGGCCAAGGGAGTAGCCTGAGGGCATTCTTTGGAATACTTCTTTCTGTGTTTGTTCACTTAAAAAGGGTCTAATTTCTACCATCATCTACAGGACTCCTTTATACCAATTTAATTGTTAAATAAGACTTGTTATAACAGATTTATTCTAAGACTTATTCAAAACAGATTTTTTTAAAATGAGAAAGTGGTGGGTATTTATATTACAGGATAATTTACTCTTGCATACTCAAAAATCTTCTTTATCTCTTTTAAAAAGTGTAGTTATCTAGAGTTATTTCATAATTATTCATTCAGTTCTTTCCGCAGATATTCTAGGGTCTTTGGATGCATCAGAGAACTAAACAGAAAGTTCTGTCTTCCTAGTGTTTATACTCCAGCAGGGGACACCTACAATAAACAATAAACCTACACAAAATTAAATTATGTAGCATATTTGAAGATGACATACGCAATGAAAAGAAAAATAAGCAGGGGAAGGGGAATCAAGAGTATAGTACATGGAGCACGTTGGTGGCTTAGTCGGGTAAGCATCCAGCTCCTGATTTCAGTTTAGGTCATGATCTTGGGGTTGTGAGATCAAGCTCTGTGTTGGGCTCCACACTCAGTGGGGAGTCTGCTTAGGATTCTCTGTCTCCCTCTGTCCCTCCTCCCTCCCGCTCTCTCTCTCTCTCTCTCAAATAAGTAAATAAATACATCTTATTTAAAAAGGAGTATCGTACAACTGGAGGTTACAGTTTTCAATTAAGTGGTCAGAGTAGGTGTCTTTGAGATAATCTTTGATTGTTGAGATGAAAGTGGTGAGTGTGCTATATGCTAAAGACCCAAATCAGGAGTGTGCCTTCAGTGTTGGAAGAACATCAGAGGATCCACGTAACCATGCAGAAGTGAGCAAGTTGGAGAGTGGTATAAGATGACAGAGAGGTAACTTGGAGAAGAGAGCACACATCGTTTAGAACATGATAGGTCCTTTCAAGGATCCATTTGAGAAGCATATTGTTACGTGAAGTTCAACTCTTCATCCCAAGTTACAGAATCAATGATAGACATGCAAGTTATTTATTCTATCAGTCTAAAGTATATAAACTATACAACCAACTTAATTCAAGCTAAGAAACATCCATCAAGTTACCACTTTGTTCCAAGCAAGGAACCAAGCTGGTCTGATGGAAACTTCTTAATTTACATCTAAAGAATTGAGTCACAAAGGAGGGAAATGACTATCAAATGGCATTCATAGAGCAACCCAATGAGTGTCTTTTTAAAAAAATAATAATACTGTTACTGTTGTATAACATATAGAGAGGTGAGTTTATAAATCACAAATGTATAGTTGGCTGAATTACCAAAAAGTGAACACGCTTTCATGATCAGAACATTAGCAGTTCACGGAACCTCAGAAGCTCCCCACATGCCAAACAACACTGTCCCTTTCTTCCTTCCCAAAGATGGCTGCTATCCTCACTAATAATGCTACGTAGTAGTATTAGCCACTTTTGTTATATTTGCTTTTATGCAGGTTTCCGTTGCTCTATGTTATGATGGTGTAGTTCTAAGATTTTTAGGCATAGCCATTGTTCATTTACTTTTAGAAGTTTTATCGTTTAAGGTTTAACCTTTACATCTTCCATCATTTTGAGTTAACTTTCACATAAGGTGTGAGTTATGGATCAAGGTTCTCTGATATTCCAGCACCATTTATTTAAAGTTAATTAATCATATGTGGATTGTGAACCATGTAAACTATATGGACCATATGAACCATGCATGGGTCTGTGTATGGATTTTCTGTTGTGTGCATCAGTCTACAAGAACCATTCTCCAGTTCTCACACCGTCTGGACAATTATAGCTGTGCAGTAAATCTGGAAATCAAGCAGCGTGATTTGTTCAGTTCTTCCAAAATTGTTTTTTCTTTTATAAAAAATCCTGCTGGGATTTTGATTGGAATTGTGTTTAATCTGTGGATTAGTGTGAGGAGAAATGACATCTTAACAGTATTGAGTCTTGAAATACATTATATCTTTCCATTTATTTAAGAAAAAGATAGCAAGAGAGAGCATGAGTAGGGAGGAGAAGGAAAAGCAGGCTCCCCATGAGCGGGGAGCCTGATGCAGAGCTCGGTTTCAGGACCCTGGGATCACGACCTGAGCCAAAGGTAAATGCTTAACCAACTGAGCCACCCAAGTGCCCCAAGATTTGCAATTTCTTTAATCAGTGTTTTGCCATTTCAGCTTGAAAATCTTGTGCATATTTTGTAAGATTTATAATGAGGTATTTATGGATTTTGGTGCTTTTATAAATATATATAAATATTTTAGAAATTTCAATTTCTAGCTGTTCATTATTGCTATGTAGTGATAAGACTGATTTTTTTGTATTGCCTCTGCGTCCTGTGACCTTATCAAACTAGTTTATTAATTCTAGTTGCTTTTTTTAATGTGGGGGATTTTTAATGAGAAAAAAGTCATATTTTCTGTGAATGAAGATTATTTCATTTCTTTCTTTTGAATTTATGCCTTTTCTCTTTCTTGTGCTATTTCCCTGGCTAGGACCTCCAGTGAGATGTTCAATAGAAGTCACAAGAGTGGACATTCTTACCATTCTTGTTCCCAGTCTTAAGGAAAAGCGTTGAATCTTTTGCCATTAAGTATAATATGAGATGTAAGGTTATTATAGATGTTCTTTATCAAGTTGAGGAAGTCCTCTTCTATTCCTAGTTACCTGAGAGTTTTAATCATAAAAGGGTATTAAATTTTGTCAAATGATTTTCTGCATCCATTGATATCACAATGATATTTTTCTTCGAGAACGTATTAGTATGATGGATAGCACTGATTAATTTTTAATGTTCTATCAGTCTACATTATGAAGACAAACACCAGTTGGTCGTGTTGTACTGATCATTTTATGTATTGTTGGATTTAATTTGCTAGTAGTTCATGGATATTTTTTGCATCTATGATCATAAGGGATATTGGTATATCATTGTCTTTTTTGTTATATCTTTGTCCAGATTTGGTAGCAGGGTAATACTTGCTTCATAAAAGGTGTTGGGAAGTGTTCTCTCCTCTCTGATATTCTGGAAGAATTTGTGGAAATTGGCTTTATTCCCTAAGTGATTGGTAGACTTTGCTAGTGAAACCAACTGAACCTGGAATTTTCTTTGTTAGAAGGCTTTTATCTACAAATTTAATTTATTTTTAAGGGAACTTAACAGTTTGTATTTGTCAGGAAATTAGTCATTTAATCTAACTGGCTGCATTGATAGACACAGTGGTGTTTTACAGTATCCTTTTATTATCACTTTTATGTCTATTGTACTATGGTGTTTTTCCCTCTTTTGTTCATGATATTTATAATCTATGTCTTACCTAATTTTTTCCCTTGATCAATCTGGATAGAGTTTATCGGTTTTTTTTTTTTTTCTAAAAAGAATCAGCTTTTGGTTCCATCGATATTGTCTCTATTGTTTTTCTGTTCTCAATTTCATTGATTTCTGCTCTGTTATTTCATTCTTCTTTCTTGCCTTGGGTTTAACTTGCTCTTCTCTATTTTCTTAAAGTTAAAGCTTCAGTCATCGATTTGAGGTCTTTTGTCTTTTCTAATATAAACACTTAATTAATAAACACTACTGGAGCTGCAGCCTAACAAATTTTGGTATGTTGTGCTTTCACTTTCCTTCAAGATATTTTCTAATTTCCCTTATGATTTATTTTTGACTCATGGGTTATATAGAAGTATTTTCCAAATACTTGGATTCTTTTTTCTACCCTTCTGTTAATGGCTTCTGGTTTATTTCCTTATAGTCTGTGAACATACTTTGTATTACTTCAGTTCTTTTACATTCATGAAGGTTTGATTTATGTCCCAGAATATAGCCTGTCTTGGTGAATGTTCCATGCATTTCAAAAGTATTTGCATCCTCCTGTTGTTGGGTGGAGTGTATAATTGTCAATTAGGTTAAGTTGACTGATAGCGTTGATTATTTTTTTCTATTCTTACTGATTTTCTATCTGCTTACTCAGTTACTGAGACAGGGGTACTGAAACCCTGACTATAATTGTAGATTTGTCTATGTCTCTTTTGAGTTGCATGAATTGTGTGTATTTTAATGTATGTTGAAGCTCTACTAAGTGCATACACAGGAGGATTATTAGATTTTCTTGACCCAGAATTTATCCTTGTATCATTATATGATGTGCTGCTTTAATTCTAAAAATATTCTTATTCTGAGCTCTACTGATATGAATATATCTTTCTTTGATTAATTAATCACCTTTCTTTTAATTTGTATTGTTTGTTTTTCCTTTCAATGTCTTTATATTTGAAGTGGGTTTACTTTTAAACAGCAAATAGAGTTGAATTTTGCTTTTTTATCTAAACTGGCTGTCTCTGTATGTTAATTTGCATGTTTAGACTATTTACATTTGATATGATTATTAATATAGCTGAATTAAAATTCACCAATCTTGCTAGCTTTTTAAAATTTTTCTTTCTGTTCTATTCTTTTTTTTGCCTTTCTTTGGATTGCATAGTTTTCACAATGATTTTCTTTCTACTATTTGTTTATTATACTCTTGAGTTTAGTGTTAGTGTTGCCTTTTGATTTGTAATATATATCATTAATTAATCAGGGTCTACCTTCAAATAATATTATATCACTAGATGTACAGTGTTAGGACCATACAGTAGTATATTCCCAATCTCCTTGCTGTCTTTTGTGCTCCTGTCATTCTTTTTATTTGTATATATGCTATAAACACAGGGCACATTGTTGCTAATTTTGCTTTAGACAGTTTTAAGAGTAGCTAAAAATAGGAAAAAAATTATTTAGGCTTTTCTAGCACTCTTCATTCTTTCGTATATGAATCCAGGTATCCTGTCTGGTGTCCTTTTCTTTCTGCTTGGAGAACTTCCTCTAACATTTCTTGCTGTATAGATCTGCTAGAAATAAATTCCCTCTTAATTTTTGTTTTCCTGAAACAGTTTTTAATTTGCGTTCATTTCGAACGATAGTTTTGCTGGGGAGAGAATTGTGTTGACAGCTTTTTCCATTTGTTTGTCTGTTTGTTTGTTTGTTTGTTTAGAGAGAGAGTGCATGCAAGTGGCGGGGAGGGAAGGAGAGAGAGAGAATCTTTAAGCAGGCTCCATGCCCCAGTGAGGACTCAGAACCCTGAGATCATGACCTGAGCTGAAATAAAAAATCAAGAGTAGGATGCCTAACTGACCGAGCCGCCCAGGCGCTCCGCTGTTTCTTTTGACTTGATGTTCATAAAGCCAGGAAGGTGCTCTCTGTTCTGTTTCAGCCTCAGTGTTAGGGAGCCACTGTGTCTCTGGGTCTCAGGAGCAAGCTGACTCAGTGATTCTGCCTCTCCCCCAGTTTGTGTGTTTTCTACCCCCAGTCATGGTGGGTCTTCTCTGGTGAAATAAGGGCAACAGGATTCACTACCCTTTCCCCAGAGGCTTAAGGCTTTTGTTCTGAAGGGAATCCATAGGAGAAGATCTGGGTGGAGCTTTATATCTCTTAAACAGCCACTGTAGCTCCCCTTGCCATCCTCCACCAGGACAGACACTTTATCAGAACTCTCATCCTACCTTAAGTCTCTTTTGAGAGCATCTGGTAAGATTTGTAAAGAAAATCATACAAAGGGGCATGTATTGAATTCCCCTTCTATCTGCACTACCCAGGAACGTTATGCTCTACCAGCCTTACCAGCCTTTAACAATCTGTGAATAATTTAGATGATTTCTTCTTACCAGACAGTATGGCATTCAAAGGCATTTGTCTCAGGTAAGCAAGTGCTCAAATCCTGTCTCTCCTTGGAGGCATCCAACTTTCCCTAGATTTCAGGTTAGCTAGTTTCTCTACAGCCTCAGTTGACTAATGGGTGCAGAGAAAGTTGTGGATTTGCAGACTGTCTGGCCTGTGTTTTTTTGTTTGTTTGTTTGGTTGGTTGGTTGGTTGGTTGGTTGGTTTTTTTTTTGTCATAAGGATGGGAACAGTGGTCTTTCCAGCTTTCTCTTTCTTATGCAGAAACCATATAGCTCATTTTATTCATTTTCATTTATGTGTAGTTTTCCATTGAATGAAAAATACCCCATAATTCATAATTGAGAGAAATTTGTATTATTTAGAGTTGGGTCCGTTCTTACAAATAGTGTTTCTGTGGTCATATATCTTTTTGTGCATGTATAGAAATATTTCTGTAATGTATAGACATAGAAGGAGAATTGGAGAGTTACAGAGTACATATGTGTATATGAGTGATAAGGTATATGTGTATAATTTTGATAAATTATTTTCATAAATATTTTCAATGAAGTGTAACTGATAGAAAAGTACATGCATCTTAAGTGACCACAGGACATCTTTTAAGCTCCCAACATGCTAGATCTGTGGATATTCTATATATTCAAACATTAACTGAGAACCTATTCCATACTAGGCACGTAGGAAATGAAAGGTGAGGGAGAAGTCACTGCCATTAAGGAGTTTCAGAGATAAGATGTGATCACGTGCTGTACGAAAAACAAAAGTGAGTGAAGGAAGAGAAATCATAACTGGGAAAATCAAGAAAAGCATATTGGAGATGCCATTTGATTTGGACCTTAAAGTTTGGTAGTGTAGATGTCAGCTAAGAACTGGAATCTGGACATTTGGGCTTGACTTTTAGTTCTGCATATCCTAGCTGGATTAAACTCAGTCTTCCTTTCTCTAAAGTGTCAATAATCATACTATCAACATAAATTAAATAATGCACCATCAGGCACATCTGAAGTGGTCAAGAAACATTAGCTGCCGTCGTCATCATCATGATCATTGTCCTGTGTCAATTTCACCTTAGAGGCATCTTCTTCAGAAGTTTCATAGAGCTTAGAGTCATTATGTCAGGAAAGAAACCTATGGTCTTGTTTTATAGGAATTATTGAGGATATCTGGGTCTTTTGCCCTGGAAGAAATCATCTTTTAGATCCTTTGTTAAGGAATAGCAGACCTTTCAGGATCACTGAGTCCAAAACTCCCACAGATGAAAAAGCAAGTCCCAGAGAAGAAAAGGAACTTGTCCAGGGGTGCAGTCTACAGAGAGAGGTACTGTCAAAGTCCCCCAGCTATACTCAAAGCTCTGAGTAGTGAAACATTGTCTTACTTATCTTTTATTCTCCACAAAACCTTGTGTAGTGCACTTTGTGGATCTTTGTGGAAAATAGGAAAGAGTTCTTACTCCCTTACATTCCCCCTGGCCCATTCAGGGGCATGAGGGAGCAAGTTTATAAACATTTTGTAAATATGTTTTGTTGCTTTTCCTAAATCAAGTTTAGTTTATACAGATAATGATCTAGGCAACAGGGAATAAAGTAGAATCTGGAGAATCCTGCTTATTACTCTCTTTTTTTCCTATGTGTTTAGCTACAAAATTCTTCATTATAATACTTCCCAATTCCTTTTATCAGTGCCTGCAGTGCCAGTGGGCAAACAGCATTCTTTATGCAACCAGAGAATTCTGAAAGCTTATTTCTTGCAGCTAGCATAAACCTCCGTTTCCACAATGGTAGCAATGGTGGATTTTACCCAATGTTTTAATGGTGAATATAATCAGAACATGAAAAGATCTAAATGCATACTTTGAAGGAATTTGCAAAGATGACTAGGACGACCCAAAAAAGCACAATTCAGTTTGTTTCTTTCGCATCTGTGTTTATTTTTTCCTTTCTCTTGTGCATATTGAGGACTTTTTAAGATTATATTTTAAAAACCAAGTAAATAGTTTCCAAAACGTTCACTGATGGGCTAGATTAGTGTGTTCTTTGTAGATGTGATTATTAAATAATTCAGAGAGCTAGCCCCAGACTGACACTTTTTCCTTTATTCATGGGTAATTTTTAAGATTCCCTCCACCCCCCAGGAGCTAATTGTTATTTATTTTTGTATATTATATCTAATAAATTTTACTCCGGACATCCAGTGTTCCAGGTACAGATTTGACTCGAGAAAAATTTGCGCTTCTCTTAGTGTCCTTTACATTCTTAAAGTCTCAATTGGTGAGGGCAGGGGAAGGGGAGGAGGTTGAACCCAAACAAATAGGGGAATTGATGGGTGATTTTGAGCAAAGGAGAGCCTCTGAATCGGTGTGAAGTTTTCTACTGTTTCCCTCAATCTCTAGAGCCAGTCCTGGCAACAGATGTAACATTTTGCACACTTGTGCCACACAGATATATATGGAATCCGTGAATCAGATTAAAAACTGGCCTTTGAATAATAGAAATTCTGTGCTATGTATAGTTCCATATGCATGAATCTATTAGTCTCCAGTGAGATAGCAAATACCTTAGCTATTTAATTGCAATAACACCAACGCCCATTTATTCAATCATGCATGTCCCTCTGGGCTCTTCACCGACATCACTTAATGCATGCTTCATTTTGTGCTAGTTTTTGTGCTGATCATTTTATGTGCTTGATCTGATTTAATCATATCAGTGATCTATTAAATCTTTACCATTATTACGGTAGTTTACCTGATTACCAAGAGAGAAAAGTAAGTTTACTGTTAAGTTAAAAGGTTAGTAGATAGTAGCAAAATTTAATTCTAAGTAGTGCCTCCACGGCATGAATTCTTAATCAGTATTTATTGTTCATTCTTTCTATAGATCTCTGCATGCTTGCTACGTGTCAGGCAGAGTTCTAGGCCCTCTTCTAGTTGCATTGTTAAGGTCCCAGCCAGATGACACAAGACACCACACAAAGGCTACACTCTGCCCCTTGGAACTGCCAGGCTCCACAAGTGTTAATGCTGTTGGAGAATTCAGGGCCCCCCTTGAGCAAAGTCTAGCTTATTTTAGAGGAACTCATTCCCCCAAGGGAATTTGGTTACTGCGGCTTCATTAAGTATCTGTCATGGGCAGGCCGTACATTTCAATATCACCTTAGAAGATGCTAACAGGGCGTTTGAGAAGTCATCTGGCCTAGTTCTCTCATTGAGTAGATGAGAAGGCTGCCCCAAAATGTACACTGAGATCATAACTGAGAAGGCAAGCCGCAATAAGGACTTAGCTTGGGAGCAGTTTCACGCCCTCACCTCACCAATATCACTGATAGGGCACTCAGTTCAGAAGCGGAGGTGAGGATCATTAGTACCCCAGGAGTACATTTAAAATCTCCCCTCCTCCTTCTTGTTTATACCCTTGCAGTATTACAGTCCGCTCTCATGGATATGGCTCTGGGTTAGAGGACTAAGCTTTTCTATTCACTTCTGGTAATTGAAATTCCACTCAACCGCCCCCTCACCTGGATCCCCTAAATTCCCTTTCAAATAAATTAACTGGATTCCTCCAGGTCAAGTGGAATTAGAAGTCCTCTTTGTTGTTCCCCAGATTCTTCTTTCCTCTCTTATAGTATCACATTCATTCTGGCTTAGCTGAGGGTTGTTTGTACACGTGTGTTTTCAAACTCAGACTGCACGCTGAATGAAGCAAAGCTGAAAGATGAGTTTATTGCAAGGCTCTCCATCTGCAAGCCAGGGATATTCAAGGCTATGAGAGCGGTGAGTTCTGAATTTCTCACAGGCTAAGGGACTTTTGTGGGATCAATGTGGAAGTCATTTGGCTTTTTCAGCTGATTGGTTGCCTAGTGGTCTTCTTTCCTATTTGGATCAGTGCAGCTGAGTCCAGGGAACAAAGAAGTCCAGAGGTAGTGTGAGCAGATTTGGCATTTGGAATTGGCTGATGTCTTCTGCTGAGCTCTGAGAAGAGTTGTAAATTTCTGTAAAGCCCGGTTAAATTTCCTTTATGCTCCTTCATTGACCGAATCCATTTTTTCCCTGACACAAGTGGCTCCATTTTAGTTTAGTTCTAGTGTATTCTCCCTGCCTTTCTCATTTTCTTACACACACATACACACACACACACACACACACACACACACACGTATGCACTGAAATGCAGACTAATTTGTAAGCTCTTGGAAGATAGAAATAATGTGTAATTCATCTGTCACCCACTGTGCCCTCTGTGGAAAGGCATGCCTGCCCATGAGCTGTGCAGGGTTGGGCAGATTACTGTACCCCTCTCCAAGACTTAGTGTTCATATCTGTGTAATGGGGGCAATGATAATACACCCTCCTCCCTTTGGGTAAGTGTGATAATTAAATGAGAAAACACATGCCAAGCAGCCAACCCAGTGCCTCACACACAATAAGAGCTTAATCAACCCTAGTTATTATTATCCTCAGCCAACATGTATTAAACATGTACAAAGATCCAGGCACTAAATAAGTACTTGTTCAATGGACTAGAATTTAATGCCATGAACACTTCGCTCTGATATCTACCATATGGATAACAAAGCTTTATTATGCCATTTGGATTTAGTTCCAAACCCAACTGTATCCCTTGTATTCAAGCCAGCTCCTAGGCCACCTGGATAACTTTTCTGGCATTTCGATAAACACGCTGATGTGATACAGGCATAATTAGACTTTGCATCTATTCCCAAGGGTACTTTGTGAGGGGAGCCAAGATGTTCAAGGACTATAGAGGCAGGTATAGGTTTGCTATTAAAGTACTTCAGCATAGACTCATTTCCTTTTTGGCTGATGTTGGTTACAATAATCTAAGTCTGCATTTAAGATTTTATCTCTGAAGAGACAAAATAACAGGGCATTCTAACTGCTTTAAAAAAAAGAAGAAGAAGCAGTAATTGACTTTTATGTGTAGGCCAGGACTCCACAAGAGATTTGTTGAAAAAAGCAATTGTTTTCATGGTCATGTGTGTTGGTTTGGATTTTCTGTTGTTGTGTATTTTGAAAGAAGACTTTGGCTAATCATTGTGATTTCCCAAGCAGCTGGTCTTCTCCTGGCATTGTTACAGGGTCAGTCTATTTCCCCTAATCCGACCATAATGTCATCAAACGCTGGCTGTTCCCTTGGCAACTGTTCAGGGTAGGCTAGCCACTCTCTCTGCCTCAAGCCAGTGGTGGGCTGCAGGCAGGCCCCTACAGGCCACAGGGAAGTGTGGTGCAGTAGTAAGTGCCTCTGCATCAGCAGCTCACTTACGTTATTTGCGTTCTGTTCAGAGAGTATCCAAAAGTAGATTTCACCAGAGAAAAGGAACATATATCCTACCCAAATGATTTTTTTTCTTTTTTGTTTTTTCATTGTTTTTTTTTTTTTCTGAGTAGTTTCTTACCACTTTTGGCCTTGTTTTCAAATGAGATAATTGATATAAAATCAGAAACTATAATTGATAAACTATAAAATGGTCCATAGGGATTTCTGTATCTCACAGTCATTTCTTGTTCTCTCTTTAAGCCACACCTCAAACGTCTCCTCCTCATCCACTGGGGAGTTGTTTTGACTTGCTCTCCCAATTCCACTTTCTAAATCAGAATGTATACCTCCCTCCATATCTATTAAGATTATATTAGTGAGACCTTTTTGAGATCTTCTCTCTGATTTATTCTCTCCCTTTTCTGAAATCCTATGCCATTTGTGTTTAGTGTCAAACAAATTAATGTTTGTTTTTTTGCTTTTTACTGGCTGGAAAGTAAACAGAACTTGAATGTACTTGGGAAGCCAAGACCAAGTTATATAAAATAATTAACCTTGTGTTCCTAAATACTGCAAAAATCTTATGTATCCTCAACACTTAGCACAATACTAAGCACCAGGTATTAGTACAAAAAATATTACAATAATCTCAGTTACTTACAAATCATTGATAACAACTCCCTTACTGGTAGAGAAAAAGCTACTTTTGATCTTTCTTCTTCCTCAAAACCAAGCAGTGAGAGAAGCAAGCAGTACCCCGGTGTGCCTGTGGGGTTTACGTTTGTTTGTTTTTGATGATCACATGAAAACAGGCGTTTGTAAATAATAGGAAGGAGGAAATTTGGTTCCTTGAAAAGACAGCAATGTTTTCAAGTAAGTTTGAAAATGAACTAAGACAGAAGCCAGCACAAAGTGTTTAGGGCAAATGGGTCTATTCCCTGTCATCTCTTCATCATTTGCAGTTTGCGGGAATGCCCCCGTGTCCTGGCCACTGGCTCCCAAAATGGTAGGGTTGGCATAGAGGCTGGTGCAGCTCTACAGATCCACCCCATGGCCCTTCCCTTGTCTACACCAAAGCTTTTTCAGGGGTCAGTGCAGCCTGGTGCACAGTGGGCAATGACCTGCCAGGGGACCATTTTGAACAGGAGCTAGTTTGCACCGATGGATAGATCTGAATGAATGGAAAACCCATCTTCAGATGTCAAAAGGACTGCTAAAGCACTTGGCTCTGGAGTATAGAAATACACAAATGAATATAACAAACTGGACGCCACGTCTGCAGCTGTTGCTGCTGGGATGCCAGGTTTTCCCATCCTTGCTGCTCGTGGCCGTCCATCGCCTTTTGCAACACGTCACACCTTCTTCCATTTTACAAGTACTTTCCCTGCTACTGCCACTCCCCACACCAACACAAAACCCAGCCCTGTTAGCATTCTTGTGGGCTGTGGGGCCAAGAGGAGTTTTGCCTGAGTTTGAAATGGTTGTAACTTCACTTTGTATAGACAACGAAAATGAAAAACCAGATCTTGTGTTTGTCTCAAAACTGAAATTCCAAATCCTAGCCCGAATTGAAGAACCAGATACTAGAGTGCACTGGGATGTCTGGGCTCACTTCAAACAAAAGCAGCAAGGGCACCGCTTTCAAACACCTATTTACGTTTTTGTTCTTCCCTCTGATTCTTAGTAACTTCGGTGTGCTAGAAATAATGCTTTTAGGAAAGAATGTGGATCCTAATTTGATGCACATGGAATGATGGTCAGTACAAGTATGAGCAGAGTCACTCTTCCTTGTTAGCGAGATCTGGCAGGTGTATCGGTTAGTAGCCTTGGGCTTCAAGAACATTGGAACTAAAGGATGCGTGGGAAATCCTGTATTCAACCCCTCCACTGAACAAATGCACAAAACAACAACCCAGCAAAGGAAAGGACTTGCTCAAGGTACTCCAGCAACTTCGTGGCTTTGTGTACTAAAATCCAGATCTCATGACATCTTCCGATAATAATAGTGGACAGTGTGTGTAATTTAACAGAACTGTTTAATACTTGACAGAAGTATGCTTCCTCATGTTAATCATCGTCAAGCTCTTCTGAGCGCTATAATATCTTCTATGTCATTCTCTCTCTTGAACGATTTCTTCCCTTAAGTCTCTAAGCAATTGCCAGGGTTTTGTGGTTCCGTGTCAGTTGAACAGGTGTTACTCGAAAACTACTAAGAGACATACACACACCACATTATAAAATACAAGGTAGCACGAGAATCACTCTCTCTTCCGTCTTCAGCTACATTTTCAGTTGTGTATCTGTGAGCGACAGCTTGGTAGCCTGGAAAGAATACAGATTTTGTAGTTCTACATCCCATGGTTTAAGCAGTTTTCTAGCAATATGGCCTTGGGCATATTTTTAACCTTTCTGAGACTCACGTTCTTCAAATAAAAAAAATATTGGGTAAGTGTCCCTTGCAGTGTTACTGTTGGATTCTGTGTGTGACGCGCCGGACTCCTCGTAAACCTGTAATGCATGCCAGCTTCCTTCCCGGCCCTTGCATGGGTAGCCATCTGTTTTCGACCCAGCTTGGGTTGTATGGAGAGGAGAAGATAATTTGTCATGAAGATCATTGCCTGATAATTGTCGTGAGAATTCAGTTGATGATAATTTAAAGATATGTTTTCCGTCATCTCTAAAGAGTTGCAACACATATGTTATCTGTGTATGTATATAATTTATGAAATTTGTGCTATCTCTGTTATTCTTTATGACACTTGGCTTGGTCTGATCTTAAAAATCCAAATACATTTTTAAAAATATGCATACCCATTGTGTGAGTCTCTGCAGGGGCTACAAAGACCCACACAGCAAGGCTCTGTCCTCTGAGAATTTGTAAGGGGAAGGAAAAGCCTTTAGTTTGCAATGAAGTAAAAGTTGAATGTGTAGGGTGTCATAAGAGAAATAGACAATCGTGTGAGAAGGGAATGTATTCTAATGAAGTGGTCAGGGAATACTTGTAGAGTAGGTGGGAGCTGGATCTTAAGGATTGAGTCGGATCTTCAGCAGTGCATGTTGAGTAGAAAGGTAGAAAGGGATTGAAGAAGCTGAGCCCGGGGTTGGAGGTGGAAATGTTCAGCCCATGCGTGGGGCTCATTTGGCCATTGGGGCAGGAAATCAAAAGAGCAGAAGGAGAAAATAGACATAGAAAGATCACTTGGGGCTGCTGCTTCACAGAGGGTCCTGAATGGCACACTCACCAGTGGTGGCGAATGGGAAGGTCTGTGAGCACTGAAACGGCCCTATCTGAAAAGGAAATTTTGTGCCCTAACTTGAAGCTGACCTAAGTTTTGGAAAGGTTACATAGTGTCTGTGACTTCAACTACTCAAGCATAGTCCACAGGACTCTGGGGTTATTTTCACTGTTGTGTAATAGGGTCAGTTTTGTTTTTAGCGGGTTCTCCCAAGGAAGTGTGGTAAGCATATTTCTAAGGCCATCGCATTAAGTGCTGTTACCAATAAATCATTGCTTCTGTGTTAAAGGGCAGAAGTTTTCCCTCTTAGAATTTCTTTACTCCCTGGTGTGTTTTGCTGTCCTGTAAACTTGTGTGCACGTGTGTATGTGTGTGCATACGCACAGGCGCATGACTGAGCAAAGACCAGAGGACACTCGCTTTGAAAAGTTTAAGTTTTTTTACAAGTCAGTGTTTCTAAGTACACTTTGGAAATTAGCACCAAAAAACCCAAAAAGTCTGTGTGTGTCTTTTTGTTTACGTTTGTGTGCATCTGTTAATTGGTGCAAAAGGCAGAAAGTGGTTCTCAAAAGTTCCCATCAAATGCTTTTCCAAAAAACCTACTTTCATATTTGCTGATGAGAATTATTACATTCTTTGTGTTTGCTTCTCCCAACTGCATCCCACTGCCCAACATACCCCAACTTATATTTTCTAAATCTGCTTAATTTGCATATCGGAAAATGCTGAACTGGGAAATTAACCTCTTTTGCAGGCACATGGAAATTCAGTAGAAAGGATACAGATTTGAGTTTTCAATGTTCTTGAATAATCCTTTTTATTATGAAGACATACATTGTCACCTATAGTAAGCCCAGACCATTCAGCTTAGTTCACCACTGAAATGTTTTCATAATAGTAAAATCTAACACCATGTTTGGCTTGTATTTCTACCATTGGCTTTTACAAGAAATCAGTGTAAGAAACTTCCGTAAGAAAAGGTGTCTGTTTCTTGTGAAACTTGTTAAAGAGGGTTTCCACTATGTCAATGGATGTATGAAATAATTTCCTCATAGAATTTAGTTCTAGGCCTCTTTAACAGAAATTACCATTTTGATTTCATATTAAGTTTCCTCTTTTTCTCGGCTGCCAGGAAGCTCAAGTCTAAATGTAATGCTGTGCTACTGTAACCTTCTTTTTTAGGTTTCTGGTACGGTTCTCTCTTCCATTCCTCTCTGTAGTGTCTGGTGTTTTTTGTTTTGTCTTGTTTTGTTCCCCCCCACACACCCAGATTCTAGTTGTAACAGTCCTGATGAATGTAACTTTAAATTGCAATATTTGTCGGAGTCTTTTTTGGACATGCGTATTTCCAATAAATAAAACATATGGTTGAAAAGAAACATATTTTAAGAGCAGCGGTTCCCATTTATAGCTAAACATTAAAATTACCTGGGTGCTTTTAAAACTGATACCCAGGCAGCACCCCAGACCACTTAACAGAGTATCTGGGGGGTGGGTCCCAGACATCAGTATTTTTTAAAGTGTTTTACGTGATTCCAATGTTGAAAATTAATTGGTTTAAATCTTTTTTTGTGTGCTCGCTATAGCAACACATATATTAAATCTTTTTTTGTGACGTTTTTGTTCACCATTTTCATACAAACACCTCTATAAAAGGATAAGAACATTTCTGAGTCACCTATAATCACATAATTCACTATTTAATCACTGGAAACATTTTGAAATAACTAACCTGCCTATCGTTTTTCTTCTTTTTTTAAACAAAATTGCAGTCGTATGTATATATGTGTGTGTGTATGTATAATAACGTATGTGTATGTATATATACATATATGTGTACTATATATGTATACCATATATAGTAAATTTTTTATATTCGTGCTTATATATTTGATATCTATTCACATATTTACATGTAATTGATTAAAATGTACATGTATGTTTATTCCTAATCTGTTTTATTTCCAGGGATATTTTCCCGTATATCCGCAGAAATATTTTCTAATACCTTGGTTCTTAATACTTGTATAACATTTATACTGCATGAACACCATGGTTTATTTATTCGTCTATTCTTACAAATTAAGGTTTCAGGAAACACTCTTCAACAATTTAAGGGGCATTAATCCAGTTTTTACCTGGGGAATAAATCAAGTGATCTGCTGATCCCTTTTCTGTGGTCTGGGTTTTGTCCATGAAAGGAGCCCCCTAAGAGCTACCTAGGGCCTCCTTTCTTCCCAGCATTTGGAGGAATGGCTATTTTGTGCTCTTCCTCAGGATACAGAACTTAACACAGATTTGCTCTGGGTTTTAGAAACCTTGAACCCTAGCACTAGTCCCTACTAACTGACAAAATTATCTGGGGAATGATTGAGTATGCTTCCTCTTCTGGTAGGAAGGGACAGGTCATGAAATGATGAGGAGGACTCTTTGAATGTTGAAATATTGGGCAATGTAGCCTGTGAACACTGTCTTCTCAGGCATTTAAAGTTAAGGTCACTACTTTGGCTGGGAGAAGTGAGCCTGAATATGAAGACTTGAGGCTTCAGGAAGGTCTGAGCCAAGCTCTGGAACAAATGGGTCAAGTGTGATAGAGGAAGCAGCAGATGGAGAGGAACACTGAAATCCCAGTGGGATTTGGGTCATCTAAGATGACATGGTGTATGTTCACCAGATGCTGATAGTCTGCTTGCAAGTAGGCAGAAAGAAAACATCTGTCCCACGATCCGAGGTAATACATAACGATGTTTCAAACTTGGTTGTCCAAAGAATGTCCCAGAGTCCCCACTCCTCGCCACTCCACCGCTCTGCTCATTTCCCATAGCCTTGTAAACACTTATTTCTGTTCTTATACTGCCTTACCCCTTCTGATTCAAAGACTAGTTTTAGGCAATGTGAACATGGCAGAGCTTACCGTTGTGCCTGGGACATAGTGGATGTTCAGTAGATGCTTATTGAATGAAAGAAGCAGGTACAATCGGCACTTTCCCTTCTGGTGATCGGCTTGATGATAACATTTCCAGGAATGCCTTGTGTTTAAAATTGGGGATCCTATGTATGAGAAATTCTTTCTTTTGCCAATGTGAAATCCCTCCAATGTTAATCCCCCTTCACAGTTTTGTGTGTTTGGGGGTGGGAGGGTGTCTTTTGTGTTGTGTTGTATCTGTTTGTTTTGTACAGAAAGCTGTAAACCAAACCGCACCCTCGGGCAGCTCTTTTTTTTTTTTTTAATGATTTTTTATTATATTATGTTAGTCACCATACAGTACATCCCCGGTTTCTGATGTAAGGCTCGATGATTCATTAGTTGTGTATAACACCCAGTGCACCATGCAATACGTGCCCTCCTCACTACCCATCACCGGTCTATCCCATTCCCCCACCCCCCTCCCCTCTGAAGTCCTCAGTTTGTTTCTCATAGTCCATAGTCTCTCATGTTTCATTCCCCCTTCTGATTACCCCCCCCTTTCTTTATCCGTTTCTTCCCCTACTGATCATCCTAGTTCTTATGTTCCATAGATGAGAGAAATCATATGATAGTTGTCTTTCTCTGCTTGACTTATTTCACTTAGCATTATCTCCTCCAGTGCCGTCCATGTTGCAGCAAATGTTGAGAATTCGTTCTTTCTGATAGCTGAGTAATATTCCATTGTATATATGGACCACAACTTCTTAATCCAGTCATCTGTTGAAGGGCATCTCGGCTCCTTCCACGATTTAGCTGTTGTGGACATTGCTGCTATGAACATTGGGGTGCATATGGCCCTTCTCTTCACTACGTCTGTATCTTTGGGGTAAATACCCAGTAGTGCAATGGCTGGATCATAGGGTAGCTCAATTTTTAACTTTTTAAGGGACCTCCACACTGTTTTCCAGAGTGGCTGTACCAACTTGCATTCCCACCAACAATGTAGGAGGGATCCCCTTTCTCCACATCCTCTCCAACAATTGTTGTTTCTTGCCTTGTCTATTTTTGCCATTCTAACTGGCATAAGGTGGTATCTCAGTGTGGTTTTGATTTGAATTTCCTTGATGGCTAATGATTTTGAACATTTTTTCATGTGTCTGTTAGCCATTTGTATGTCTTCATTGGAAAAGTGTCTGTTCATATCTTCTGCCCATTTTTTGATTTGTTTATTTGTTTCTCGTGTATTGAGTTTGAGAAGTTCTTTGTAGATCTTGGATACCAGTCCTTTATCTGTAGTGTCATTTGCAAATATATTCTCCCATTCCGTGGGCTGCCTCTTAGTTTTTCTGACGGGCAGCTCTTTTGAGAGCGACACAGTCCTGCACAAAGGCTTGGGCACAGGTTAGATGGCATGTCTTCTTCTGTAAAGGTCTTACTTGGACATTTCATGATTCCGTTACTTCCTTCTGAGCTCCCTATTTAAAATTCCAGCCAATCTCTGAGCCCTCGAGGAGTAAGCCAGGATAATAAGATAATGTGGCCAAGAGGTGTGAAATTTCACAGCCTTTCTAAAAGACGTGAGTGAGAAGAAACGTCTTCAGGATTAGAAGCAGCTTTCCTTAGTAGCCAGAGAGATACATGCCCCAGGTCCTGCTCAAGCTGGTCCTTTTCCTCTGAAGGATGCCTTCCCGGTGTGGTGGAGGTGTGGTGGGCTCAGATGGCCGCAGGGTGGTATATCTCAGTGTTCAACAGTAAGTCCATCCAAGCGTCAGTGTAAATCTTGGTTTTAAGGAGGGTTCACCCAGGGATATAAAATAAAATGGGATTTGAATGGAAACTTGGCATCCCAGTTTGGAAACATTTTTTATTGGGTACAGATTTGGGAGGGGGGAGGAAAAAAACAAACACAATTTCTATGTTGTAAATGTTAATAAAAAAAGAACAAGTAAAACAAATTAAAATGTTTTGTTTTGCTGAGGCTTATTTGCATTCCCATGACTCCAAAATACTTCTGGATTTTATGAAAATCTGTATAACTGCTTTAGTATAGAATCACAGGGGAAAAAATGAAGTTAAATAAAGTCAGAGGATAACAGAGGTAAGATGTAAAATTATAGTAATCAGTTGGTAAAGATTCTAATGAGTTTTTTTAATCATCTTTTTCGTTGTCCAAGAAGATCATGCTATTAATTATTTTGAATATAGGGCTCTCACATTATGTCTTCAACTTGCCAATTCTGTTATTTGTTAGTGATAACTTTCATCTTCCACCCTCTGTGAATCAACCCAACCCCTGTGGCTGACTTTTTGTTGTTGTCGCTGTTGCTAATTTTTATAGCCATTAGATCTTAAGTATACTCCACTACCAAAGTCATTAAAATTAAGGAGAAAATAACAGTTAATGGTCATGACTCAACTCACAATAATCTGTTTGTTTGTATCATACTTTAATCTCAGAAATATGTATTTAGAGGGAAGAAGATCCAGAATAATCAGGAGGTTTGTGTTATAACCCTGGCTCTACTGTGGAACCACTGTGTGATTTTGAGTAAGTAGCTGTCCTGTGTGGCCCCACTGTTGTCCTCTGAACGGTTTAGTCACTCATCTGGGCGTGAGGTTTCAAGGAGATGGCAGTGGGGCAAGATAATCCACGGTCTAGATGATCCAGAACGTCTCTACCCAGTATGGCAGCCACCAGCTGCGTGTGGCTTATTTAAATTTAAGTTAATTGAAATTTTAGTTTTAACCACATTTTTAATGCACACTGCTCACATATAGCCAGTGGCTACCATATTGGACAACACAGAAGAACTAGTCCATCATCACAGAGAGTCCTGTGTAGCACTGACCTAGAGTGACACTCTCTTTCCTCGCGCTGGGCATTGCTGTTTGAGTTTAGGTGATATCTCTTTGAGTTGCTCTGTGAACTGCTGGGGATTGTGCAATCCTTAGAGAGCTCTTTCTCCCCTTGAGCCACGTGCAAGACTGCGGACATGGCATGCACGAGAGAGGGGTTACTTTGTGCTCAATGGCATGTCAACTGCATCATCACAGATGTGGAATCGGTGGGCCTGCTTATTCTGAATTCTGTCAGAATCATTTTTAAGTACCATATGTCCAGTGTCGTCTTTGGCACATTTCTCTGACTTCATCCGAGTTCCAAAATGAAGCCTCACGGTCCCCTTCATAAATTTAGCTATCAAAGGCGATGATGGCTTGCTGAGCTCTGAAGCCTGAAGTGAAGTGGGATAATCGTGCTGGGAACGGAGAGTGAGGGGACATCTGAGAATCATGTTGCTGTTATGGATTTGGCAAAAATTCATCTTCAGCGAATTCCGAAGCAGCTGCCTAATCAGCAGAAGACATTTGCCCCTTTCTGCTTATGATTCGCTACCCACCACATTCTATGTAAACGTCTGAGTTTGAAAGTCCTTTACAAACTATAATAATAAAATAAAAAAATAAAACGATGTGGGTGTAACTAGAGGGTATTATGCTAAGCGAATTAAGTCAACCAGAGAAAGACAATGATCACATATGATCTCACTCATATGTGGAATTTAAGGAAACAAAGTGAGGGTTGCTGGAAAGGGAGGGAGGGGAAGGGGGTGGCTAGGTGACAGGCATTGGGGAGAATATGTGTCGTATTGAACCCTGGGTATTATATAAGACAGATGAATCACAGACCTGCACCCCTGAAACAAATAATATATGTTAATTAATTGAACTTAAATTAAAAAAATAAAAAATAAGGGGTGCCTGGGTGGCACAGCGGTTAAGCGTCTGCCTTCGGCTCAGGGCGTGATCCCGGCGTTATGGGATCGAGCCCCACATCAGGCTCCTCCGCTGTGAGCCTGCTTCTTCCTCTCCCACTCTCCCTGCTTGTGTTCCCTCTCTCGCTGGCTGTCTCTATCTCTGTCAAATAAATAAATAAAATCTTTAAAAAAATAAATAAAAATAAAAAATAAATGAGATATAAGAATTAAAAAGCCATATACCAAAGTTAATACTGATGATTAATATCATCAATGATTTTTTTTGGCAACATTATGATAAAGGCATAGCGTGGTGACCAGCTCTGCTGCCTTAATGGTCTGAGGTTCACTTCTGTATGTAAACAGTGATGCCTGACTTCCTCTGAGTATTGTGCGTGTCTGTGTGTGTGCACACACATGCATATGCACACTGGTGCTCTCGTGTGTATGAGAGTACATTTTTTTCTTTGGCCATGGTAGTTTCACCTATTTTTTTCCCAGCAAGGGCTCTGAAGCTGACTGTTCAAATCCCAGTTCCACCACAAACTAGTTAGGTGATCTTGACAAAGTTACTTACCTTCTTTGTGTTTTAGTTTTCTTACCTAAAATGAGGGTAATAAGAGTTCCAATAACAGGATTGGTATGTGGAATAAAAAGAATATGTGTGAGTGTGTGTATATACATATATAAGCACATATACATACATATATACTCATTTACATATATACATACAACACATATATAAATACATATATGTATGTGTGTATACATTTGTCTCAGTATAGTTCCTGGTGCATTATAAGTGCTATTTAAGTATTAGCTCTCCATTATTATTAGGGTATTAATTTGCTCATTAGTGGCCACACCAAATCCATTCCTCTTTCTCTCCCAGAACCCTGTGATCTACCGAATGGAGGGTGTCTTTGGAGAGTGTGAGCCACTTGCGTTGAGCCTTTCCCTTGCAGGATATCCACCCAACCCTTGAGTTGACTGGATGCTGCCTTCAGAACTAGTTAACCCCAGTGCCCTGGGACCTTCACAGTACCCCCCCGAACATCTGCGCCGTGAGAGCTTTCTTCACCACCACACTCCAGTACCACCACTGCCACCTCCCGACACACACACACACACACACACACACACACACTCCAGCTTTCTGCGTTTCTTTCTTTTTAATTTTTTTTCCAGATACTTAAGATTTAGGGGCCCTAGACCTCTGATCCCATCTTGACTGAGGCACAAAGATGTCCTGTTCCCATGCTGTTGATGTTGACAGAAGTAGGGCACGTTTTTCCTCCATGTGCTGCTGAACTCTCAAGCAGAATGTACGAGATGTTTTCTGGTTACCAAGGATACCTGGTGACATAACCATACCTAGCCTTTCTTTCCTCTCTCCGCCCCCTCAGACTCTCCCCTCCCCCCCCCCGGGTCTTTATGTGCCACTCTCTGCAGAGTACAGCTTGTACTCTATAGCCTGTACTTATTTGGTGCAGAAGCAGCTGCCCAGGACTGACTGGAGAGATCAGTACACTTAGAAACACTTCCAGACTCTCCAGTGGACAGGTTACCTCTTGAGAGAGAGCAGCTCATGCTTTCTCATATACTAAGGTTTTTCGCCATTTTAGAACACATCCAATTTATGTTTGCTTCGGGAAAGAGGACTAACAAAATACTCTGGTTTCTGTAGATTGATTTATTGGAGACATCCTGCCTCCCTCCGTGTAGATCCTTGCCCCATTAACTTTCAGCGGTAAGTAGTTCAAGGTCTTATCTGGAAAGTTCTGCCCTATTAGCCCTACATGGGCAATGTGTCTTGGGACAGACATTTTACATTTTATCTGCCTACATTCTCTGTAGGCAGAAGACTACATACAAACAGAAATGTAGCTTAATGTGAAATGTCAAATAACTTCAATCACCTAATGTGTAGGTATCTTAGACTGGCATTCTAGTCGCTCTGTGATCTGACTTCTAATTTGGTATCCTCAACTCCCTTCTTACTCCACTCGTATTAGCAATAGGTTTTTCCATCACCATGTCTTTGCTTGTATTGTCTCTGCCTAGAATTCGCTCATCACCACCACCCCTACCATCACCTCCATCACCACCACTGCCACTAACTCTATCACCACCCCCACCTCCACCATCACCTCCATCACCACCACCACCTCCATCACCTCCAACATCCCTCCATCACCACTGCTGCCTCTGTCCCTACCACCATCACCACCACCACCTCCGTCACCACCACCATCACCATGATCACTACCATCACCACCACCACTAGCAGCAGCAGTAGCAGGTATCCTCTCCTTTAAGACCCAACCCAAACACCTCGTCCTCTGCAAAGGTGTTTATACTTGCCGAAAGTGACAATTCCCTCCTCTGAACTCCCACTCTTGTCTCTGTCTACCTCTCTCTTTTGACACCCTCAATTATGTTCTGTCTTGTGATACTTGTTATTTAGTTGAATAGGCCATATCTCTACTACTAGATATGAAATTTTATGATGATGGCATGGTCCTGTCGTGTCTTCTCCTGCCTCCTCCCTAGTTAGGCTTAGGGCAGGTTTAGTTCCTCATATACTATAGCTTTCCAAAAACTACTTGTTGAGTAGGTGCATGAATAAATGGCAGAAACCATGTGTACAATGCTGATGGAAGTAATTCCATTGACTGGAACTATTGAAAAGAGATTGATTATATAGGAGACTTGAAATATTTTAATATTAATGGGATGGAATATTAGAGTTGGCAAGAACTTCCAAATAATCTGGCCACTATGTCCCTTCCCATACCACCTTCATTTTCAAATGAGGAAAGTAAGAGTTATACGTGACTGATCCAGATCACATAGTAAGGAAGTAATAGAGCTAGGATTGTAACTCAGATCTGGCATCCAACCCAGCATGTTCTTTTGAAACAAGGCTCGAATAATAGTGACATAAACATTCTATTGCCCAGACACAGGAATGTGAGAAGATAATTTCCCACACCACAGCACATCAGCCCATACATTTATTTCCTTGCTGATATAAATAGCACCAACAAAATAGCAGCAACTTACGATGAAAACATGACTGCTTCCATCATATGGTGTTCTGCACAGCTGAATCAGAAACCCGGCTAAGGAGATAAGACAAGTCTTACTCAATTTCGTACTTCTAAATGACTTAATTACTGAATTTTGGGCTGCCGGGTCATAGACAGCACGAAAGGAAGTGGGATTTGGAGCTGGCTGACATTCCCTCAACAGGGAGGGGACTAGAGAGGAAAATACTGGGAGTCCTGCACTTCACCACTAGAAGAGGGTGGGGGTAGGAGCCAAATGGTAGGGTGGGGGTAAGATTCCTTTCCCCAGCTATGTAACAGAGCATTACGTGAGTGAATTCAGAACTTTGAGTGTGTTCTGAGCTGAGTGCCTGCTGGAATGTGTACTGTAAAATCTCTCTCATCATCCTTCTCACTGACCTGCAAACAACCCCTGTTCCTCCCATCTGCTTCTCTACCACCTGCTTTTCAGTCTTTATCTACACAACATTTTCCATTCTCCTACCTTCTTCTCTGTCTACCTTTCCATGGTGCATCTCATTCCCCCTCCAAATGTTTGCTCTGGCCATATTTTTCCCTAGCTGTGAGACCCACAGTAGGATTATGTGATCTCTTAACACATCTGCTCAACAAATATTATCGAGCCCCAACCATCTAGTTGTTGAAGATACAACAGTAAATAAAACAGTGAGCACAACAGACAAAAACTTCTGCTTTTGTGGACTTTA
Source organism: Ursus maritimus (assembly GCF_017311325.1). Taxonomy (NCBI): domain Eukaryota; kingdom Metazoa; phylum Chordata; class Mammalia; order Carnivora; family Ursidae; genus Ursus; species Ursus maritimus. The sequence goes on along the minus strand of NW_024426552.1, from coordinate 75,404,530 downwards.
CGTTTGCGTAGAGAGACAATAAACAAAATAATTGGTAAGTTATGTAGAATATTGGAAGGTAATAAGTGCTAGGTTGGAAAGGGAGTGTAGGAGAAGAAGGGGCTCAAGGTCTCAGTACAGAATTGGACAGCCTGGGCTGGAATTCGAGCCCTAGCTCCATCCTTCTGGGTCATGTGACCTGGGCAGCCTAATAGATCTCACTGTGCTTCAATGTTCTCATCTGTATGTCAGGAATCACAATGGAAACTGATACCTTCTTGGGTGATTTGGGGAATTAAATGAGATGATGCATATAAAATGTTCAACCCAAGACCTGGTTCCCTATAAACACTAAATGATTGTTAGTTTGTATTATTTGTAACATGACGCTATGTATTATAATATATACACTATGTATGTAGCATATATAATGTATATACGTGTATGTTATGTGCATAGCATTATTATTATCTTAACTTTGTGTCCATAATATTCCATTTTTCTCAAAAACCTGTATTTTCATCTATGTCTCTTTTTCTGCTAATCTGTGCACTTTTGAAGGAAAGGACCACATCTTGAGGATCTCTGTAGCTTCCATAGTTTCTCGGAACATAGAGAATTGTATGTTTGCTTGCTAAATTAGAAACAAATGTAATACTCCTTTCCAAGGCACAATAATCATATGCCAAAGCCAGTTGTTAGAACCTCCTCTGGTTCTCATTCTTCTCGGGTCATACCTAAATGAGAGCTGCATTCTGTCCATCTCCTTTCCCTGCCTCTAACCACAGTTCCTTCCCACCTCCTGCAGTGTCCACCTCCTTGCCCCAGCTCACTGACCCTCCCACCCCTCTGGTCCTCCACGGAGTTTTCAGAGATTATTTCCTGTGGATCCAGCCAGTTCCTGTGGCTTTGCTCTCCCTCCACACAATCTTAAACTATTTCTGTCCATTGGGCTCCTTTGTGGGGCTCCCCTCTCAAAACCTACGTACATGCCCTTAAACCTCTAGTAATAATGTCCTTCTACAACTGCTTTCTACTCTCTAGTAGAAGAGATTTCATTCTTTTTCTCAAGTGATCCTTACAACTGTGTGAGGCACAAACATCAGGGATTATCAGCAGCATGTTTCTAATAAGGAAACAGAGTTCATAGAGGTGGAGTGAAAACTCCAAGTTCACGTGGCTAAAAATGGCAGAGCTGACACCTGAATTCCCATTATCTACAGCAATACTGGATCATAAAAGTTTATGCTTGACCCTTGGATGACCTGAATTCCCATCCCGTCATTGCTGTCTACTCACCATACGACCCTGGGAAATATCTCAGTTTTCACTTCTATAAAATAAAAGTAACTCTTGCCCATCCTGACTCACAGGCATATTTTGAAGATTAAAAGACATGTTAAGAAATTTCAGAAAGTATAAATTGTCATGTATAAATGTCAGGAGTATGAATAAGCTCTGTAAAAATATAATGACTGATGTATATGAAGGGAAGAAGTGGACACTTTGTGATTTCCACACACACCAGAAAAAGAAAAGCTCTTTAGAATTTTCAGGCATAACTAAGCATTGGCACTGCTGATAAAGAATATAGGATTCATGAAAGCTTTTTTTAAACATATGGGCTAAAAAAGAGAGTATGCACAACCGCCAGAGTCCAAATATTATTTAAAAATAGCCCCCTCCCAAGGAACACACACACACTTGATAAACAGTGAAGAAGATAGTCTTTTTCCATTGCACTGAGCAAACTTGAGAGGTGTTTATATTGACCTGTAAAATCCAGTGATGCAAAATGATGTGTCGATCTGTCTTGTTATAGTAAGAGGCTCAGCATTATGATCCAGGAACCTATTCACATTCTGCGGTTATCCTGGATTGTGGTTGAATCCATACCTGATTGTTCTGACTGCCATGTCACAAATCAGCTACCCTTTGGGACTTGGAAATTCTGAAGTTATATAGAGATTTTTTGTGAAGTTTCAAACCTTTAATGTTTTATAGTTTATAATTGGTGTTCAGTAGAGGGACATGTAATTAGACTGAATAATATTTGCAGCAAGGACCTATGGTCTGGATGACAAAAGTAATCTGTGCACAACTGCTGAGATTTCTCTGTCATCGTTCTGCTTTGCTCCCCCAGTATGTACCAGGGACTGCTAGGAGATGGAGCCAGGCAAGAGCTCCATCTTTAGCGAATTCTGGTCCAGATCATCAGAGTCGGCAGGGAAGGAGAGGAGAGAGATGAGCAGTAAATCCTCACAGACATGGCAGAGTCCCTATAGCTCTGAAATCAGCCGTAGTGCAGAGACTAAAAGGGTCATGGAGTGCTGTGGATAGGGCCATGTGGACATCTGTCTGGAGAGCAAAATTAGGGATTAGATCTCAATTAGGGATTAGACCCAGCCGTGGGGAGAGGTAGTAGCCGTCCCAACAGCTGCTAGAGATTCCTGATTCTTTTAGGATTGAGCACCCAGATCTCAGCCCAGCCCCACCTGCCTAGATTTAAATTGCCATTTTGGGCCTCCAGCTGGGCACATTCCCTCTCAGTACCACCTGACAATGATAGACTTTCTGAACAGGGAGCCTGGAAGCGACCCCATGGGCCTACCCCCCATCCCAGCCTCTTTCTTCCTGGTATTAGGCATACACTACATAGATGGGGTGGAAACTCAGGTCAGAGAGCTCTCTCAGCACTTACGGGGTTCTCCTCAGGCTAATTTTAGAATCCTAACGTTCAGATGTGGCTTGCCCAGGGTCACACAATGAGTCCGTGAAAGATCTGGATGAGAACCCAAGTCTTTTGAGTCTCCATCTAGCTCTGTAATGAAGCAGCACCTCCTTCTATTATGATAATGTATCAAGCTACATATACCTTATATGCTTCATGAAGATGACTCTTGCAGACCATCTGGGCTAAGCATTCCACCCTCTGGATATGCATTACTACCTCCTCCTCTCAGGACAATAAAGGTGGGTCTCATAGAGATGATGTTAAATATGTGTCTCTTAGATTTCGGTGAGGCTTCAGTGGATAGAAAGGCACTGTATTTATCCTGAGACATGGGAAGACAAGTTGCACAGGATTTTAGTTTTTCTACAGAGATACTTCTGGGGGACAGGCTGTAATGTGACACCTCCTGGTGTTTACCTATTTGTGTAATTCCCTCTTCCTGAGTATAGGAAGCAAAGATATTGGGATGTCACTCCCATGATTGCAGTACATTATATCAGGTCCATATCAGCAGACCGGTACAAGAGACTCTTCTTGTAGGCTCGAGGAAGTAAGTGACCATGTTGGAGAAGCCCATTAACTAAGGCCTCTAAGGACCTGTGGGCTACCTCTAGGAACTGAGGGGCTGGCCTTCAGCTAACAGCCAACAAAGAGCCAGAGCCTTACAGCCAAAGGAAATGAATTCTGCCAAAAACCTGAATGCTGTTTGGGAACAGATTCTTCCCCACTCAAGCCTCCAGATGAGCATGCATCTCAGCAACACCCTGATTGAGGCCTTTGAGGCTCTAAGCAGAGGACCCAGCAAAGCCATGCCTGGACCCCCAAAAACTCTAAGATAGAAAGACATGTTGTTTTAAGCCACTTACCTTGTTGAGCAGCAAGTTAATACAATACTCTTGACTATTTTCTAAATGGGTGCTATTTAGAAAATGCTCACCTAGTAAAGGAATCTCCTACAGTTTTCTAAATCAGCAGTTCTGAAGGCTCTGCTTAAACATCTTCAGTGGTGGGAAGCTACCATTTCACAGGGCAGCCCATTTCAATGTTAAACAGTTTAGCATGCTGTCAAGTTCCACCCTCCTAAGGGATATACACCGTGCAGAGGCAGCCTGTGCTATGCCATGGATGCCAGGTAGGCTGGTGGGGGGTTCCCTGTTCTCTCAGTCCTGGACTATCCCAAGTGGCAAACAATCCTTGTCTGCCTGCTTCATCAAAGAAGGGCTGGAGGGGAAAGATGTGACAGGTCTACAACACAGGATCTCTTGCTCCCAATTTTATCGCTCGGCAGTGATGTAAACTTTCACCCCGGTAAATAAGTTAATGAGCCCTGCTCTGCATACTTTTCCTCACAGAGTTGGGGCCATCAAGTGAGATAACGTCGATGAAAGTGTTATTGGCTGTAAATCAACAAATGATTGCAAATGATGATGATTATTAAAATAATAGGCATTTGTCAGTAAGTATTTGTTGAAGCTGGTCCACACTTATGGAGACAGGCTCTCCAGGGAAGTTGCCGATGTGAAGATAAGGAGACCAGCCCCAGTTTGGAATTGCATCGCTGATTCTGGATTCCCAGTGGTACACTTCAGGTCTTGCTTCAGGAATTTGTTTTTGTTTTGCTTGGAAGGAACAAGAAGCCCCTGGAGCCAGTTAGGCTGTCATCAAACTTAGTTGGTAATTAGGCTCCAAAGAAAACCTGTGGCAGCGAGACAGCGTTGAAACTTGAATTCCTTTCCACAGGTGGAGGGTTGGATCCTAGAGGCAGTGTGTACAGCTTGGCTATTTTTATGCTTCTGCATGCAAGAAGGTTCAAGAGAATCTGGGTAAAGCAATTAGCGTCCCACTGTCTGCAGGCAAAACTGGTTTGAACATGTTTCCCTGCTCTTGAACGGCTGTTGGAGCCTTGGCAGTTTATCCAATGAAAGATTTCACTAAGCAAAATGTCTTCACTTACAAATCCAGGCCCTTTACACTCTGTCAGCCCAAAATTTGTTTCTACCATGGACCATGAAGAAGTAAGTTAATCCCCAAGAACCTGAGAAATTATGGAGGTGTTTAATCGGTCTGTTTGTGGATGTCCCAGCAATGTGGATGTCCCATGTGAACTCTTTTTGTATGGACAATTTACATATTATGATTCTCCTCATTTGGAACAGAAAAATATGTTTATATTTGTATTTTTCAGGGCAAGGTTCATAGATAACGTTTCTATTACACTGTGTACATTACCTTTGAAGGTATCACCACTTCACTGTAGATTTGTTTTGCCCACTTTAGGAAAAACAAGATAAAGATCTCATTATTAAAACCGAAATCCTTCACAGAAACTCCTCCTTTTAAACACATATGTTAAAAAATGTCTACCATGGGGCGCCTGGGTAGCGCAGTCGTTAAAGCGTCTGCCTTCGGCTCAGGGCGTGATCCCAGCGTTATGGGATCGAGCCCCACATCAGGCTCCTCCGCTGGGAGCCTGCTTCTTCCTCTCCCACTCCCCCTGCTGTGTTCCCTCTCTCGCTGGCTGTCTCTCTGTCACATAAATAAATAAAATCTTTAAAAAAAAAAAAAAATGTCTACCATTATGTTTGTTTCCACAAAACTGGTCTGAATTTTTACCTGTCTCTGTATACTCCCTATTCTCATGTTGGCATGATGACACGTGCAGGGGCATCAAGTGTCAGGAACCCACAGAAATGTGTTATCAGTCCTGCATTTCGTGTCTTCATCCTTCATCAAACTTAGTTTTTATGCATGACTTCGGTTTTTGGGTTTTGGTTGCTTCGTTTGTTTGGGGATTTTGTTTGCTTGTTCTGTTTTGGGTTTTGTGTCTGTTTTCTAAGCTGAGCCTGAGATCCAGTGCTAATTGAATATTAGCATGAGATACTGGAGCCTGGTTCTTTGATCTCCTCTGGCTGGTATCTCAGTGGTTCAGATGTCATGCTACCAGACTTCTTTCTGCTTTCTCATCTTTGATCCTAGAGAACTTTTCACCAACTAGCCATAAAGCCTACCATCGGAATGTTAATAGATCTGTTTAATTCCTCAGTTTCCCCCACTAGGTGGTGAGATCTTGCAATGCAGAGAATCTGTCTGTCTTATTCATGATGACCCCACTGCCTTGCACAAGGTCTTGCAGAATACCAATGTTCCGTAACTGTCTATTTCATAAAGGGAAGAATGTTCACAGGTTACATTTTTCCCAGGGACCAGATAATGCAATCCTAGATCTTGCTATAGCATCTGAGACACCAAGTGAGAGGATTTGAATGATCTGTGAAAATCCATGTGGGCAGCTCCCAAATTATAGATGGATTGTGTCCCAGTAGTTCAGAGATGAATGAGCATTACAATTCACAGAGCTTGACAGATACACTCATTTCAGCCTTCCTGTTTCACAGATGCAACAACTCAACCCTGAGAGGGGGCATTGCCTTGCTGAAAGTCCTGGAAAGAGTTTATGGCAGAACTAACTCCTACCTGGTTCAGCGTATTTTCCTCACTGCTTCTGCTCGTTGTATCATAGGCACATACACCGATTAGTTGCATCCTTTGGCCCACAAGGAAGCACACTTAATCCAGTGTTAGATATTGTGATTATTCACAGAATCGTGACACTACTGGGGAATAAGCTCTGAGACAAGTGGGGAATAGCTCTAGCCAGCCATCAGTAGTGGCTTCCAGAAAGGACATCCACAGCTGTGAGGCAGGGGCTCCATTCACTGTGATATCATCAGAGGTATGTGTGGGCAGGTGGCTATGTCCACTCCTACCTAATGGTACAGGGGTCCATAAAATGGTAGCAGTTCTTGAATCAAGGGCGAGCCTTCTGCCCAGTTTTCAGAGGCAAGGACAGTAGTGTATGTTCCAGAGAAACCATTGTAATTGTCTCACATGGGCATCTTTTCCCTGTGCACATCTCTGCTTTTTTTTTTTTTTTTTTTGAGAGAGAGAGAGCACACATGCAAGTGGGCAGAGGGGGAGGGGCACAGGGAGAGGGAGAGAGAGAATCCTAAGCAGGCTCTACACCCAGCACGGAGCCCGACATGGGCTCCATCTCACAACCCTGAGATCATGACCTGAGCCAAAATCAAGAGTCAGATGCTTAACCAACTGAGCCACCCAGGTGTTCCCATCTCTGCACTGCCCTGGAAACAAGGACTTTGTTACATATTGTGTGTCTGCCAGGATTTAGAACAAATGCTTTCAGGCAATTTTGTCTCTTAGTTCAGATAAATTTCATATATTACTTTCTGTCCAGAACTGTAGGGTCATGTTATGATTTTTAAAACTCCAGGAAGTGTTTATTTTAATTTTTTTAAAAGATGTGGGGAGGATAAAGAAAATGTATCAAAAGCTTCTACTGCCAAACTACTGTTTTGATTTCTCTTTGTGTGAGCTTTGGCTTTCCCACATCTTGAGCCCTAACCTCTTTGATGTTGTCCCTTTAAGCATAAAATAAAAGATTATTTTCTTTAGAGTACAGGCTTGGAGGAGGGCAAACACAAAACATTCCTGCGTGTTCATATTCTATAGCAATAATTGAGGCTGATCTTAGGGCTGTCGTATTTGCCCTCGCCTTATACAATAAGCGTTTGGTGCTCTATGACTTTTTGGTTTTGTCAGCTTTCCAATCCTGTATGAAGTTCCTTCGTATTGTTTCTGTGTGAGCATTGTGACAAGGTGGTATCCATGATCTGATTCTTCCGTCTGTCCCTGTAGGGCTCATCATTATGCTTTGCACACAATAGGGACTCAGTGCATGAGTGAATGCATGGATGAATCTTCCAGTTTGATTCCATGAGCTGCTTAACTCTGTTAGATGCACTATCTAGGTCTTCATAAGACATTTTATTGGTACGTATTTCATACTGCTTTTTAATTCTCAATAAATGGTTTGTGTTACTTTCAATAAAAGCCTCAATGAATAGAAACTAGAATATTTTCAGTTACAGAGTTAATCTTTTCATACCCTCCCACAAAATGGCATTGGGTCCACAAGACTCATTTCCTGAGTGTCCTGGCCAGTGTAGTTGCCCAACTTTGTGTTCGTGTGCATAAAATCCTCAACTCCCAGAGTTGCCCTGGCTTTTAGAGATCCTATGGAAATGTTTATCATTCACAGATGAGGAAGCTGACGTAGTTGCTTTCTTCACAGTTAGTGAACAAATTAGGAGTTTGCACAATCCTTAATCAAGCTAGTATGTGTCTATTCACAATATCTTGATCAGTATTTTGTTCACGGTGTTTGTGACTGTTCCTAGACTGATTCTAGAGACAGGCAAGAGCTCACAAGTAACCCAGATGACTTGCTTAATTTCCAGGGTTGCTGTTCTTACTGACAGACAAGACCTCTTACCTCAGGTTTTTTTGTGCTCATAGCTAAACTGGGTTGGTTTTGGTCAGGAAAATAGTAAACAGTAGTTACCCTCATGACCAACTGAGAAATTCAGTCTATTCTGCTGACCCTGTTCATACTTTGTGATAAATCTTGAAATCGCCCCTATTTCAAGTTTGATGGCCAGTGACCATGTATTCAAGCCATCATTTGCTTTTTCTATCCTTGCGTCCCTCCTTTTCAGAAGCTTTTCCATCTTTAAGGCCTTTCTAAATATTGTCATTACCTTGAGAGGAAAATAAGAAAACTTAACAAGAATGAGTTAGGAAATATAAAGGGGTCCTAGTAATGACATGAGGAGAGCCTTGCCTCGGTTTTAGAAGATCTGAGTCTGAATCCTGGTGTGGCATTTTGTTAGCTTTATGATTTTAGGGAGTCGAGGACCCTGAAAACCTTGTCTCCCTGTCTATCTAGTGTGGGAAAACATGGAACCGCTTTGAAACAGAGACTAATCTATGCGAAGTCATATTATTAACACACACACACACACACACACACACACACATACACACACAATCTCCACTATAACCGGTTCTGGTTCCGGTGTCTTGTTTGGCCAGTTAGCATCAATGAATAACAATTTCAATGATGGCAAATATTTATTTAGCATTTTATGGCTTACAAAGCACTTTATTATTTTGTCATTCTATTATTATTGCTAATATTATTTAATGTTGTTTTAGCATGAAAAACAATGTTCTCTTTAGTATCGTTACTGTTGGATGTATTGTAATCTACATTTTACAGATGGAAAAAATCCTAGGAGGGTAAAGGACTGTGTAACATAAGTTTGCTTCTAAATAATGGGGGAGATTCAAACCCACATTTTGAAACTCATAAACTTGTGTTCTTTCCTGAGGCTTTTCCTAAACACTGGACATAGTCATATAGGAAGGCTTGACTTATCCTGCCCCTCACCCCTCACAGTCTCCTCTTTCTCTTAGAATTCTCCAGAAAGAACTTTGCTACTTGGAAAGTACAGCTTAGATTGGAAGCAGTTCTGTTTTACATTCCCCATTTGAAAATCTGAAATGCAGAGTCTTTGTAAGACGTTGGAAGTTATAAACTGAAGGACAGGAGCCGCAATTTGCAAGGGTATCTCCCACCCTTCTATCTTCTCATGACTTGTTAAGAATCACCAGAGGATTTCCATCTTTACCTGAACTTCTCTAGGAAACAGAGAATCCTGACAGTACCTACATACAGGAAAAGGCACTTGGGCTACACAACGCTGCTTTAAACTCTGAAACTGGCAGACAGTCTGGTGTACAAATAGGGAAATGGCTCTATTGGTGCTATAATAGAGTCTTATCTAAATATCTGAAGGCTCTCTGCAAGCATCAGTTGTTACTCTAGGTTAGATTTCAAAGCCCACAGCTCCCTTAAGAGGTCAACAAGGATAACTGATGTTTGTTCTATCATTAGGGCCCTCAAGGCTCCAGCAAACATTGTGCACATCACTACTAGGACTAGCAGTCAGTGTGGGAATCATGGCCAAGACTGGGCCAGCACATCTGCTCAAAGGGTTATTTGAGTGAACAGCAAAAGAGAGGCAGGGAGAAGCCGTAGGAGTGAATCAGACCGGCCTGAATAACACCCAGCTTCACCACTAAAATGTCATACACCCGTTGAGGATAAGAACTTTACTTTTCCGAACTTCAGTTTTACTTTCCACAAATAGTAATTTATAAATTGCTGTTTTACAGGTAAGATATGAAAAAAAAATGCATCAGTCTAGTTAGTTTAAGAGTAATTGGCATTATTCTAGTCCTCATTCCTCAAATGCCCAGAGACATAAAGACTTACCACTTGATAGAGGTGGTAATTCCCATGCCCCATGTTTTTCTGTTACCTTGTATTCTAGAAAATTCAAGATTTCCTTCTTCCTTTCTGTAGCACAGGACGTGGGCACAGGACATGATATGTTCAGATCTTTGTGGCACCCCCTGGGCTGTTTGGGAACCAGTGTCTGTGAATTCAAGGGATAGCTGGGGTCATTGGAGGCTGTGATTTACCTCTATACAACCACATCTTCCTCTCAGACTGAGAGGGCCAGATACTGGATCTGGAAATGGAAGCCATATTGCTATTCCCATGGGTGGAGAAAGACGTTATGTCACCTCTTGTAACAGTGAATTCCTGTGTTTGAAGAGGCTTGGACTTTGACTTCCACCATCTCATCTCATTTTGTTCTCTCAACCCCACAAAGGGGCATTATTCTCCTCGTTGTACAGATGAGGAGACTAGGGTGTTATGATTTGCCCATGATAGGAAATTGCCTGAGCCAGGACTAGCACACCAGCACGTTCTGAAATCCAGTGACATTCTTTTCCACCTCCAGCCTTGTTTCTGGCTCCCTTGGGCCTCCAGAGCAAGCTCGGGCTCGGTTTGCACTAACAGTGAAGCAATCTGATGTGGCAGGCATCCAGACCACTTGGGAAATGGTGCTCTTTGGGGACTGGCTTGTCTTCTTCTCAGGCCCCAACAAAGGGGTTGCTGTGGGCTGTGGGGTCAACAGATTGTCCCTGGCCCATCAGAAGAATTAGGAGGGTCTGGGGCTGTTGTGCTCTAGGCCCTTCATTAAGACCAGCCTAGTGATAAAATATGTTCATAAGTCACAGTCTTCATGGATTCTCTTTGTCTTCCACATGGAAAGCACATTAGAAAAACAATATCTATAATTTGTTCCTTTCTGCTTTTAATATTTATTCTTGGTATAATGCTTTATAAAAGTTGGATGTGGAAGGCGGGCTAGCTTTAAGGCATCTCTTCGGGCCCTAGGACAGCCTGGTACAGAGAAAAGACCAGAGCTCATCCTGAGAGCTTAGAAAACTAATTTCTAGTCCTGCCTTTCCTGGGACAGTCACCCTGCCCTTTCTGAATCAGTGTTCTCAACTACCATTGTGTTTGAACCAGATGATTTCAGATATCTCTTCCTCCTCTGAAATTGTTCTTTAACTTTTCTATGTAAAGAGTTGATTGAAAGAGCCACAGATTTCATTATGAAAAAAGGTTAAGTTATAAATAGGAGCTATTTAAGGCAGCAAAGAAATAGAGCATCCCTTTCTAATGATGTTCATTCTTAAGAAGAGGCACAATTTCCATTTGTTTGCATTGAGAGAGTTAGGCCCTTGCCGAGCTAGGGCGTTCATCTCTGTTAAGTGGGCCATAAAATTAAGGTTTTCCCTCTTTTTATTTATTTATTTACTTTATTTTTATTTATATTTTATTATCATATATTGGTGTATATATAACATGATGTATTTATTTATAATATCACTTATTACAGTTCTTCCTTGTTTTCTTCTTGCCTTTTTCTCATTTTTAATTGAGGCACGATTTACATGCAATAAGATACTCAGATCATGAGTGTCTCTGGGCATGGCCTGTCAACTATTGATAAGATTGGACAATTGTGTACGTCACCCCAGTTCCCTCATGGGGCTTTCCAACCAATTCCCACCTGCCACCCTCAGAAGCAACTACTTTCTAACCTCTCTCAGCGTCAGTTCTTTCTGTCTGTTCTTTCAATTCCAGTAAGTGGAATCGCACCGTGTTTATGTTTTATCTGACTTCTTTCATTCCACATGCAGGTTTTTGAGATCCATCCGCTTATCTGTTCCTTTTTGTTACGAAGCAGAATCCCTCTGCTCCAATGAAGATAGCTCCAATTAGTTTATCCATTCTCCTCTTTTGGGATTTGGCCCTGAATTTATAAAGGTGCAAAACGTGGGGATATAAGTAGTGAATCCTTGGGTCAGACCCATCTTCTGTTCAGTACCCCGGGCCTCAGGTGTTTGCCACGAGGGGCCCTGACAGCCACCTGAACACTATGAAGGAGAAACCTTTGCTTCGTATTCCTCCATTGTTTCCACTGGTGTCTCGTGAAGTGGAAACACCAGCCTGAGAGCCACGAGACCCAGGTTCAAAAGGTCACTCTGCCCCCCTCAGCTGTATGAATGGCCACTTCATCGCCAGACCTCAATTTCTCCATCCGTAAAGCAATTTGTTTGGATTGGATAAACTTTCAGCTTTCCTATCCTGGAGACCCTGTGGTCCTTTGCAAATCGCTCCTCTAGGCTTTGGACACCTTGTCCTTTTCAGCCACCCCTGGATTTCACTCTTCTGCCTCTCTGTGGTGAAGTATCCAAAGCATCAGATCATGTGAGAAAATGTCTGTGGTCCCCCCTCTCCCATGCCCCGCACTTCCCTTTTCCAGAAGTGGAGCGTAGAGAAGATACATGGTCTAAAAAGTTTGCTGCAAGACAGATTTCCCTGAAAGTGTTGAGTCTTCAAGTTTTACCCATTTGTCAGGTTCTTACCATGCTGTTACTTTGCAAAGCTAATCAGGGTTATTATACGTTATAGTCCTTTTTAGCGTACTACACTGTGGGTTTGCTCTTCGTCTCCCTAACCTCTCTGGTGGTAGCTTCTACCGACTCAAGCTCTGTTCTCCTGACTTGTAATACTGCTTTTGTGATCTGGATATGGGCCGCCAGATAGTCCAGGTGCTGGCCTGCCTATATTTCAGCTGCTCCTGGGCCAATATTATTCATTGGACAATGTCTGTTTTGCTGTAGAACTCAACTTATAAATACCTCCTCTCCTTGTCTTCACAATTTATAGAAAAAGGCCTTTGAAACACAATCCCTCTCCCTCTGGGAAATGCTGTCTATGAATTTTTTATTTTAAAGGCAAACTTTGCTTCAGTTGAAGAAATAGTATCTGTCCCTAGCACGAAATAAACTGAAAGGAGTTGGACAGTGAAAGATGATTTTTTCCAGCTTCTCTTAGGTCAATAATATAATTATTTTGGATACCAAGGGAGTTTAGAGGTTAGTATATTTATCCACGTAGAGTAGAAAATGCAAAATCCCATCTCTAAGCAAAACCGGATTTGGGAAATAGCTATCATTTTTATTATCCATCTCCTTGGATATATTCTTTGCAGCCCGGTGGGCGGGAAAGAGCATGTGGACTTACAGAATCAGAAAGGCTAATTGTTTTCATCTCGGCCCACCTACGTTCCAATTGAACAGCTTTGGAAAATCACTTAACCTCTTTCAGCCTTTGCGTTCTTATTTGTGAATTGGGAATAATGATGTCTATTTTTCAAGGTTGTTTTGAGGATCTTAGCTAATACATGTAAAATTCATGGCGCACAAGGTAGGCACCCAGTGAGGCTGGTAATGCGATTACTTTGGAGTTGACACTTCTGCTACTTCTCACTGTAACATCGATATTAGAGCCTGAAGTTTTAAACCCTAACTTTGAAACTTCCAAAATGAAACATAAACTTTATTTCACACTCACAGGGTCTGAGTCCTCTCATTATTGCTTTTATCTTACCAAATTGTGATTCGTTCCAGAAAACATATTTTAATGGCCTGGTGAAGTGAAGGACCAGGAGGGGCATAATCAGAGCGTTCATTACGGGAGCATTATGTGCTGCATTGCAGACATAAGACCTCTGTACAGGGAGATGTGTCTCCTGAGTCTGCTGCTGAGACTCTGACAGCCCCGGGATCTGGAAAACACCCCTCTGTCCCTGGAAAGCGTGGGGGAGGATGGTAAAAAAAACCGTGAGCGAAATTAAAAATTTGCTGAACATGAGGGAGAACTGGTAATCCACTAAAAGCAAATCCACACTGTAAAGTGTATTTTCACTTGCAGGAGACGTGTTATTTGCTCCGGTTTTGCACTGGTCCCGTCTTCCAGTAACTGTTTGGAGTGGCTGTGATTTATTCTCCTTGATCGAACATGAGTGAGTGAGAAGCATACCTAAGCAGGTCTTGCAGCCACATTCTTTCATGCACTTCCTCTGGTGTATATGCCGTGTACCAGTGGCAAGGACAACACTGTTAATGGAGACCTTCTGCTCTGGAACTTGGAGCAGCTTCCCACTTGATGTGGGAATTGGGAGCCCTTATGTCTGTTGTTTCTGACAGAGACTGACTGTGACCTTGGAGCAAGTTAACTCACAAGGTGAAGGAGATCATATCTGCACTGGGCTGAGAGCTCATCCAAGAAAGATGCTCCATGACTACAAAGTGTTTATTATCGTTACTTACCTTAGATCAGGAGAATGGCTGTAATTGTTGCCCAGACTTCCAGGCCATTCCCTTTTGCTTTTGCGTTCTAAACCCGGCTTTATTCTTTGAAGCCTAGTCTCACCCAAACCAGATGAAGATTCACACTTGTTTACCTTAACAAAATCCACTTAAAAGCTTTTTAGAATTTGTGCTTCTGTTCAGTCATCCATTAGCCAAGGAAGATTTATTGCACGCCTACTATTTTGTACCAGACACTGTGCTAGGAGATGCAAAAGATGGGTAACACTTGGTCCTTTCTCAGGGAGCTCAAAATAGCATGGGGGAAACAAACATGTACACAAAACTAGAACACAGTGTAACAAATGCCACAGGAATCTACCTGCAAAAGTTCTATGGATGAAGAAAGAGATAGCAACCCATCTGCCCGAGAGGGATGGACTCAGGAAAGGCGTCAGAGAAGAGGGCACCTAGGGCTGGAGTCTGGAGTTTCCAGTCAGAGGTGGAGTGGGAAGAGCTGTAAGAAGAGATTTTCTAAGGGGGTAAGTGTAGGACATGTTGAGGGAAATGGTAGCGCTCTGATTTGGCTGGAATGTTGGGTACGTAACAGAAATGTTGAGTGCCCAGCTGAGTCAAGGTTGTGTCAGTCCTTGCGATGCTGCCAGGGAGTTGGATTTCTCTTATAGGTATGGTGGATCTTTTCACGGTGTCTAGATACGGCAGAGATCTGATACTCTCTTCATTTTAGAAATATGCTCTGACAGGGTAGCAGAGGTATCCACTAGAATAGGGCAGAAGTCACACCCTGGCAGCTTCCAGACCAGGTACCCTCAGATGTAGTTTGTCTGATACTCAAAAGATTTTTAAAAATTTTAAACTAATGGCAAACTTTGACAGTTTGGGAGAATGCACATAAAAATCTCAATTTGCAGCTTTGGATAAAAAGTAGAATTCACAATTTCTGCCTGGCAACAACCAACTGGAAAGTAGAAGGACCATCCTTCCACCTTCACTTGGGGCTTGCATTCTGTAATTGGTCACAGTGCCTCCCCCCCACCTACTGTTTATTAGGTACTATTCATTACATAAAGCATATCACTCACTGATGTTGTCCTTCTGGATCTTGTATTTGAGTATGAGATTTTGGGAACAAAGCAAATCTGGTGTCAGAAAGATCGTTGGTGAACGATGTTGCCATTGTCTTTCTAGGCATGCCAAGAACCTGAAGGGTGGTGCAAGTATTGCTTTGGTGTATAAGGAATGAGAGACAGAGAAGTCAAAGAAGACTGGGGTTTTTATTTTGGAGGATAAATGGGTAGGATCCCATAAAATCTCACACGCAGGACTTCGGAAAGATGGCCTTGTATTTAGTGTGGCCTTTTGTAGTTCAAGGCTTTGGAAAATATCGATAAGACTCATACATATTATCATGAACTCTAACGAGTTGTCAGGCAAATGTCCATTCTTGAAACCAGGAAAACAAATAAGGAAAGCGGACATATGAAATCCCTAGACTGGTCCTATAACTGTGAGTGATATTTCACCCTGGGGACAGCAGAAACAGTCCTTAGTTCAGTTGATGTGAAACAAATGGGTACTGTTCAAATGCAGATAATAGATGAGTTATACCCATGGGGTAGAATTTCTTAGGGAAGGAAAAGTTAATACAAAACATGAAGCAGAGCCAGGACTAAGATGAGGGAAGTAAAACTCCTGAGAACCAGACTGAAGGGGATCTTCAGGCATTTGCAAGACCCTGAGAGAGGGCTCCTCCTTAAATTTTGCTCCCTACGTGCCTCACCTGCTTCCCCCTAGTCGGGTTCTCTTAGGGAGTTTTTGCAATTAAATAATTCATAAATGTTTATGATTATAAGTCATAATATGTTATTCTTCATCCCATGAGATTCTGTGGTCATGATTACAATTAATCATTTGGGATTTATAATCTTGTCTAACTACCATGGATGTCCCCACCATGGAGTCATTCAGGCAGAACAAGCTCTGGGTTGAGGCTTCTGGATCCCATGAAAGCCCTGAGCCTTGTCTCACGAGTTTCCAGGTGGGGCTGAGCTGACTGGAATATGATCGGAATAGCCCATGAGAGGCAGGGGCTTGAGAGCTGTTTAAACCGGCATTCTGCACAGGATGGACCCCTCTCTTTCCGCAGAATTTACGGATACTGATGTGGCAATCATGGATTTTGAAGGACCAACGCAGATCAGCATGCCCAGCTGTTAGAGGAAGGAAATTGTAGTTTATTTATTTTAATATTAGGACTAGATTATTCATTTGTTTACTTTAACAGCTCTACTGAGCTATAATTGATATATAAAGAATGGCACGTATTTAATGTGTACAATTGGATGAGCTTGGACGTTTGCAAACACCTGCCATAGTACCGTCACGGTCATAGTAGACACATCCCACACTTCCCAGAGTCTCCTTGCGCCGCTTTGTTTTGTTTCGTTTTTTTGTAGGAAGAACACTTAACATGAGATCTGCCCTCTTAACAAATTTCAAAGTATACAAATTGTTAACTATAGGCATTATATTATATAGCAGAGCTCTAGAACTTACTCATGGAGCATAACTGAACCCTGACGCGCATTGAACAATAATTCCTCATTCCCCACTCCCCCCACCTCCGGGTAACCATGATTGTATTATCTCCTTCTACAAATCTGACTATTTTAGATATATCATGGAAGTGGAATCATGCAGTATTTGTCCTTCGGTGACTGACTGATTTACTTAACGTTGTGTCTTCTGGGTTCATCCATGTTATTGTGAATAGCAGAATTTTCTTCTTTTTTTAAGACTGCTTAGTATTCCATTGTAGGTATATACTACATTTTCTTTGTCCATTCATTTGTCAGTGGACACGGGTTGTTTCCAGATGTTGTGCACTGTGAATGGTACTGCAGTGAACACGGGAGTGCAGAACTCTCTTCAAGACCCTGATTGCACTTCCAGATCTTTTCCTTATGGCATGCCATTTAGTCATAGAGAATATGAGACCTGAAAAAGACCTTTGGTATTACTTAGCCCAACCTCTTTGTTACATAAATAAGAAAATGGAGACACAAAAAAGGGAATAACTGCACTTGAATCACAAAGCAAGTGTGTTAGTGAGGGCTAGGTTCAGCTGGAGTGACACGAAACAGTAACAGAACAAGGTCATGTTCATTCCTCTCTCCCTGGGGAAGTAGGGGATCCAGGACAGTGGTAGGTAAGTGTCCAGTCCTCTGCTGTGTTCTGCTGCCATGTTCAGCATGGCTTCCAAAGAGGGGTCAGGATGGCTGCTTCTGCATTTGAGGGGACTGAGGGCAGACCCCTTCCCTCTGAGGACACTTCCCTTCCACCTTCAACGCTTTGGCCAGAACTCAGTCTCATGGCCACACTTAGCTGCATTGAAGGCTGAGAAATGTAATATATATTCTGGACAGCTGTGTACCTAGCTAAAATTTGGAGGTTATAAGGTAAGAAGGGGAGAGCAGCTGTAGGGAAACAACTATCAAGGGGCATCACAGCAAATTAATGACATTTCCAGGACTAGTGTTCTGTTTCCAGACTCCTAGTCAAATGCTTTTTCTACTATACCATAGATTTTTCTCATAGAGATGTGATCTTTACTCAAAGCCTATAAGACAACTTTGAACATTTACAAATTCATCACTTGTATATCCATACAAGATATAATGTCTCTCCTTTGCTTAAGAAATGTTTGTATTGGGGCGCCTGGGTGGCTCAGTCAGTTAAGCGTCTGCCCTTGGCTCAGGTCATGATCCCAGGGTCCTGGGATGGAGCCCTGCGTCAGGCTCCCTACTCAGCGGGGAGCTTGCTTCTCCCTTTCCTCCCCACTCAGGCTCTCTCTTTCTCACTATCTCTGTTGCTATCTCTGTCTCTCTCTCTCAAATAAATAAGTAAATATTTTATTTTATTTTTTACTTAAAAAAATAAAAGATTTTTTGAAAAGTTTGTATTTATTAATCCTGAGGCCTCGTAGATAGAAGTTAGGCAGACCCACATTTAATTCCTGTGTGCCAATTTGTGACTTTGGGTGCCTGTGAAGAAAAACTCTAAACCTCAGTTTTTTCTTCTCTCAAATAGTGATATTATCATCACCCTGACATCGTTTTAAGAATTAAATGGGACAGTGTCCATGAAAGGGCTTTGCCCGATGCCTAGTACAGAACAGGTGTCTGGTGTTGCAGGTGTCAGTCCTGTCTCCTTTCTCCTTCCTCCCTTGGGGTTCCTCCAACCCGAAGACGACCTCACCTACCAGAAAATAACTGCAGGGAATCTAAATGCTTGACTCTTCTCCAGATACCCATAATCAATTTGTTCAGATGCATTGTTTTTTCTTGCTTGCTTTATAAAAACTCGAATTCCAGCAGATCCTGAAAGATCGGGTAGCTCTGGCACAATCATCGCACTTTTTAGAAGTTACGGATGCCTGAGCCCCAGCCCCAGAGATAATGATTAAATAGGTCTGGAGGTGACCCTGGAATCTTCCGTTTGTAGAGCTGAGCAGTGAGTCTGATGTGCCGGTGTGGTGCAGGCAGGTGGATCTGGGGACAGACTGCGGTTGGGAAATGGGAGGCTGGGAGGCCAGTTAGGAGGCTCTTGTCATCCCCTAAGTGGGAGAGGATGGAACAATATGGCAGAGATAGCAAATAATGGATGGGATTAAAATATTTACTGGGCAAAATAATAGGACTTGGTGCCTGGTGATGTGGGAAGGTGACGCTTACTCTGACGTCCAACATCTTTCAACAGTAGCAAACCTGTAGCTCTTGAAGTTTATCTGACCTGAATTTACTGGCTTGAAGTAAAGGATAGGAGGAATTGTAATATGTAAAATATGATATTATGAAAACCCTCAATTATCTGGAACCATGAGCCAAATCTGATAAGATAGAGTAGAAGCGGGACAAAAGTCAAACCTTATTCTTAGCTTAAAATAGTGACTATACAAGTATACACGAGGGTCACTTAATTTAACAGATCTTCATGTGCAAACCTAAAGACTTGGAGAGGAAACCATATGACCCCAAGATCCATAATAACGTATAGGGCCACAGAAAAGTAAATGCAATCTCCCGCTGCACCTGTATAGAGACGAGCGTGCAGAACAGGGGCTGCAGTAGTTCCTGGTGGGGTGTGTTCGTTTCCAGGCCCCACACGTCAGAGGGAACCTGACATACTAGAACTCGTGCAGAGAATGGTCGTCAGGAGGACAAGATGACGGAAAGCGTGTCCCATAAAAAACTGCTGAAGGAATCCAAGTATTTATCCCAATAAAAATTACACATGTCCTCCCAGACCCCGCCTGTCTGTAGGGGACTGTGAGCGTCACACTGGGAAAAGAGCGTGTGGGATGGGATATGTGTTGGTGTCGTGGTCTTTGGAAAGCACACTTTGTGATAGCCTTTCCCATGGCATAGAGAACACTAGCGGGGTCTCTGCTATAATGAAGGTATGAACAGTGCTGTGAAGGAATAAGCGTGGAAGGAAATGATTAATAAAGAAGGCAACATTCACATGCCCATGGCCCTACCCGTTGAGCCATCTAACTTGTAAAGAAAAATGTTCAAGGCAGAGGCACCCGTGGGTACATAGGCATGCAAGAACAAGGAGCATGAAGTGTTCAAAAGCTTGGGTTGACGGGAATGAAGAGTGCCTTGTGGGAATGGTGGGATAGGTGCCTGGAAAAGGAGAGGTGAGACAATATCCTGAAGGGCCTTGAGTGTCAAGTCAAAGAGCCTGGCACTGGGGAGTGGTCACTGGCTTTAGAGCCCCACGTGTAGAATGCTCCTCTCGTGTAATCTCTTCCATCTACATTATTTCCTGCCTTTGATAGTAAACATATCATCTCTGTTAAAGTTTGCTTCCTAGCTTAAACTGAACACAGACTCTAAACCATCAAATCACTTTAGATTTTTTTTTTTTTTACCCACCACAAACAACCCTAGGATGGCATGCATTTGAACAAACCAAAAGTGATTTCGCTCTTCTAATTTTCAGAGCTTTTGGCTGGATGCAGAGTGAGAAATTCATACCTTTTTCAAGTAGCGTGGGTTCTTTTTTCCCCAATTCCTCCCCTCCATCTGGTTCTCTGGAGGTCTTGGAATCCAGGAAAGTGTTAGTTCACTGTGCTGAAATCCAAAAAAGACTGCTAAACTGTGAAAGAAAATTTGCATTCCAGAGACACTGGAAGAGTTAGTCCCCCGCCCTTTTGCAGCAGCAAAGAGAAAACATCTGTATTTTCTGTCCCCTTTGTCTTTCAGCAGTTACAGAATGGAAAACCCTGCACTCTTGTCTGTTCCTCTCATACCTCCTTAATGTAAACCACTTTGGGCTCCTTGGGGATGGAGAGAGGAACCAAAACATGGAATTATTTTATTTCTGGTGTCAGAAAATATTACAGCCAAGATACAGTTTAAGGGAAGTAAATCACTTCACCGACTTCCCTTTGTGCTCTTCAGGCGGCTACGTTCTCGTGAATGGGTTCCAGAGCTGGGTGTTTGAAGTTCACGTCAACAGCACTCTGCTCAGAAGGAAACTACACAGTCGCGGCCATGATGTTGGCATGTCATTAATGGCCTTTCTGAGCTAAGGGGCTGTCTTTTGTCTTCCATCGGCAGAAGTGTAATTAGAAGGGCTTGTTTTCAACAGAAGCCAAATCATTGCCAAATTTGTTCAACTGATCTCTAGAGAATCGAAGTTCGCTCATGGCCCTCTGGCTGTTCTCTTTGCCACTCCCAAGAGTTAGAGGCTTGAAGTTTTCCCTTTCTTTTGAAAGAGGATCAAGGTTGGTTCAAACAAGCTTTTCTGTCATCCCCAGGAGTACAGGGTAGACCTTCCGTGACCCTAGTTGTTTGGCTCAGACCACTTGTGGCTTGTTATAATTTAGGAAGTAATTGCAATTCATAAAGCCAGGTAGAAAATAAACATCTTGGCAGAGCCGAGTTTCAGGCAACTCTGAAGGGAGCCGACACGTGAGCAGAATGGTATTGGGAACATTTCTAGTCTCTGCTTGCAGATCCTGACTCTAATGGATGATTCACAATGGATTTAATTCTGATCTGAAATGTGCAGGCAGGCAGCCATTACTATGTATACATGCAGCTGAAAACATCCTTACTTAAACCCCCAGTTTTAGGTTTTGCCCCTGGACGGGTCAGTTACCCACGGTCGACAAATGCTGTATGTAAAAGAGCACCGTCCAACCAACGTTGTGTGATTAACGTCCGATTGCATGTTTTTTTAGTGAAATTTGTAGCACTAATTTTTTTGAGAAAGATACTTTTGCTGAGATGGAATCAAAGAACCAAGAGTTGGAAGAGACCTTAGATGTTAGATTAATGTCATTTACTTTTCTCATTCAACAAACTCTTATTAAGTGCTTGGTATGTGTTAAACACTGCTCGAGACTGTGAATGTTGTAGTATTTAAACAGACTGGTGGGGAAATAAACAATAAGCATGTCAGCAACTAGATGCATGAGGTGGTATCAGGCAGTGATAAGGATATAAAGAAAGTAACAAGGCAATGAGGTAGAGTCTGGCTAGGGAGAAGGGGCTGCAGATAGGGTGGTGACGGAAGGCCATCTGAGGACAGTTATGGAATTTCGGGTATGTCTATGGGAGTTGGCGCTATTGGATGACTCTTTGGAGTATTCATTCCCAATCATTCATTCGTTTCCTTAATCAAACGCTTATTGAGCTGCTTCTGGGTGCCAGCCATTTTTCAGTGAACTGGGGTTGAAGCAGTGAACAAGACGAAGAGCACTGCCCTTTTGAAACTTCTCTTCGGTCCTCAAACCAATCACGGAGCTTTAAGAGACCAAGAGGTCTCTTTAATAAAGTCTCTTATTTTATAGGTATAGGAATTTAGGCCAACAGAAGCAAATGTTTTCCACAGGCCTCACTGCCAGTGGCTGGCCTTCCAATTCTAGACACAACCCTTGCCTTAGGGTCATTTCTGTGTCACCATACCATGCAAGGTTTCCATAAACATCTACTTCAGCAGTCCTAGTTTCAAATAGTGCTGGGGTTAGCACTGTGATCCAGAGATAAATCTCTTTCCCCATGGAGGCCTCCCGTCCACTGTGAATTGAGGGTAGTCAAGATGGCGCCTCACAGGCATCGGGGACTTAGTTGAAGAGCCTGTGACAAACTATGCCATCCATGAGACTTATGCGTGCATATTCTACGTGCATAATATGTACCTGTTCCAGCACTTATTAGGTGTTCCATGTATGTAAATGAAAGAAAAATAGAACGACACAAAATGTCTGTTGAAAACAAAATAAAAAGGAAAGAAAGAAAAAGCACACTATATTTTCCAAGACAAAATATGCATGGAATTATGGATGTCTATATGTACACCTCATATTGTCTTCTCTCCATAATAAGAGCAATGGAAAGTAGGCTGAGTAGATTAGTCAGAGATTGAAAAGCTAATAATTTGAGTCAGTCATCACACGGGACAGTAATTTTGCCCAGAGAACTTTATAACAATATCTTTACATCTCTTTACATTCTTTTTAAATTTTTTTAAATTTTAATTCAAGTATACTTAACATAGAGTGTTATATTAGTTTCAGGTACAGTATAGTGATTCAACAATTCTGCACATTACTCAGTGCTCCTCATAGTAAGTGTACTCTTCAATCCCTATCACCTATGTCACCCATCCCCCCACCCACCTCCCTATTGCTAACCATCAATTTGTTCTCTATAGTTAATCTTTACATTCTTAAGAGTGCATTTTACATTTTTTCTCTCATTTTATCTCAGTTCCACAAGGTAGACAGGAAAATAATTAGTATCCCATTCTATAGATGAAAACATTGAACACTCAGATGATGGGATTTTTTTCAAGAAGCTGTAAAATTCCGGTCACTCCAGAAAGTGACTACCTCAGTGAAACCTGTCTGAGCTCTGTGAATAACCTCTATTTACAAGTTGCAAGTAGCAGGAATTATGAAAAGTGAACCTAAGACATCATGCATGGCTGAGGATAAGATTAGCTCTCCAAGTCATTGGCCAGACGGGCCCCATACTTATCAGTGTGCGATGACCTTGTTTTGACAGTGGCAAAAACTCAAGTTATGTCATATACTCAACTAACGATTTTTCATTTGTAATATAAGTAATTATGTCAACAACTATCCAATATTAGTTCTCATATTTTTATTGCTAACAAGGGCCAGAACACCAAAAAGAAGTTTTGGTACTCCAAAACGATCCAGCATGGCATCTGGGGAAGAGAACTATGTAGAAACTGGGGCAATTGGGCCCTGAACTCAGCTCTTTCCCNNAGTTTACAACATTAGGTAATTGATTTCTTTGAATGCAGTGTCCTATTATTTAAGGGGAGAGAGTGGAACGAGATGATTTTCAGAATGTTTTTCAAGCTCAAACAAACTATGTACTTGCGAAAGGCTATGGCACAGCAGTTTGCTAGACTCATAACTGCATTCAGTGTAATTGGCATTACGGGAACTAGATAGAGAAACCTAGGAGAAACTTAATTGGGGGACAGTGTGAAGTAGAAGAATGAGCAACTTTGTCTTTGAACTCAGAAGGCATTGGTTCAAAAAACACATTTATAGTCATGCGGCATATAACCAGGACAAGAATTCTACCATTCTACCTGCTAGAATACATACTTCGTAAACTTTAAAAACTCAACCAAGGCAAGCTGTCAGTTTTTGTTTGGGGAGTATAAAATAATGTAAATTACTTTTAAGAAGGACTGAGAAATTTATGGGCTTGAGGTACAGTAATGTTTACATAGAAGTAAGAACAGCTTTTCTACAAAATTCTTAGGAAGCAGGGGGACAAATCTCTCAGGAATCCAGAAGTTTGTTTGCTGTTATATTATCCAGTTGTCCCAGAGTATCATACACAGGATTCCTTAAATAATCCATTAAAAAAAAAAGAGTAGAGCTATGAAATTCTTCTATGAAGTATAGAAGAATTGATGGTGAAAGGACAAATTAGAAAAAAAATTGAAATGCAGTGCTTAGATATGGTAATTCAGCTAAGTGATCAAGGAATGCCAAGTTAATTAAATGTATGTCCTAGACCCTTAGAGTCTGTAAGGAGACTGAACACAAAACTAGTCAGTGTACAACAAGCACTGGGCACTTCCTTTCATACATGGATCTCACTTCGTGCTCCCAGTACTGCACTGTAGACATTTTCAATCTTATTTAGTAGATGGGGAAACTGAAGACCAACAAGGTCACGACCACTGCCTGGACTTCCCAGCCCAGGTCTCTTGAATCTGCCGCCACTTCTCTCACTGTGTATGACAGACTCTCTGCTCTGGTTCCTGAGTTGACAAGTCCCAACAGACTGTACCTTGAAGGTGTTGTAAAGGCAAATCTGTGATCTGACTTGGCTGGGAAGGAAAGGAATTCTGTTCTTTTTTCCCCTCACAATAGTCTCCATGGAGTGCCGTGTGATCTTTTAATTTTGCTCCTGGCATGAAGGTCTGGCACACTCATCAGGGCTCAGCCCCTCCGCCTTCAGCCTACGCCTCCAGGGTTATGAGACATTCAAGAGAAGTGTTGAGGGAAAGCTCCCGTACTACAAGGGCTGCACATTTTAAGGCAAAATACCACCTCTCTGGGCCTTAAGGTATAGATAAACTAAATGTCCTTTAATGGGATTTTTTTTTTTTAATTTCCTAAAGCTCAGATCGTAATCCCAAACTGAGTGCTTCAGAATAAGCAACAGGGCTTTATTTACTTTGTGGAGAATGTGACTTGTGGCTCATGGCAAAATTGAATAAAGTAACTTAATTGTTCTGATCTTTTTGTCCTTTCTGTCAGCCTTTTTTCTTGTGGTTTGAGGACATACTTCTTAATTTTAAATCCAGTTTATGTAGTCCAGATATACACAGAAAATTTTGTAAGAATTTTTTTCTAAATTCAACATGAATAGTCCTGCATGTCCTTTGTTTATGTTAGTTTGACACACAGATCTTGGTCTCTGCCAACGTTGAGTTCCCCTTCACCAGTGCTGCTCAATACACTGATTTTGTTACAACTCTTCCTATGAAATGAATTTCATTTCAATGTAGGCAGATCTGGGACTTAGATAATGAAAACTCTCCTTATACCACAACATTAATTGCAAAGAGTGTTATAATGGCCTTTTTTTTTTTTTCAAGAGCCAACTCAAATCCCACCCAGAGAGGTTCCCAGCATCACACACCACCACCATGCTGCCTGTTCCCTCACCATTCAGAAGTAATTACTCTCTCCTCTGTGTTTCCATCACACATTACTCATTCCTCCATAATAGCAATGTGTTCTGCCCTTTGCCTCTAGTCAGTTATTTATAGAAGTGTCTGCTCCTCCCACTACATTGGGAACCTCTGAGGGCAGGGATGGTATCTTTGTTCTCTCTGCCTCTGTACCTGCCAGGATGTTGAACATTTTGTTCCCCTCTTTAGGCTCTTCTTCAGTGCTAAATTAAGTGGGAAGGCTGGCTGCTCTGCTCATCAGAAAATCATGCAAAAATTTTCTTTAAAGGGGATTGATATGAAAGCTGAGGTAATACAGGCATTGGGTGCAAAGAGTTGTGCTCAAAAAAATTAGCGGAAGTGAACAAAAAATAAGAATGTTGATTTCTTTTACTAAATTTCCAGTTCCATGTTTCGTAGTTGTCATTTTTGTTTGTGGGTAATGACATCAGAAGAAAACACATTCTAAGGGTTGGATGCCATATAATAAATTGACTCGAGAGTTTTCCTATTCTTAAAAATTAGAACTCCCATCTATAGAATAGGAATTTTGATTCTGCTTCAAAAATCACAGTCATAGGCATTGAATGACACTGGCCTTAGCCTTATTATTTTCAATCTGTTTTGAAGCACATATTTGATGCAGATTCAAAAGAGATAGAGATACAGAGGTAGATTCAAGTATAGATGTAGGTGGGGGCACCTGGGTGGGTCACTCCGTTAAGGGTCCAACTCTTGATCTCGGCCCGGGTTGTGATCTCAGGGTTGTGAGATCGAACCCCACATCAGGTTCCACGCTGCACACGGAGTCTCCTTGAGATTCTCTCTCCCTTTCCCTCTGCACCCCCCGCTAAATCAATAAATCAATAAATAAATCTTAAAAAAAAAAAAGATGTACGTATAAGTGAAGGACACTTGTAAAGTCAAAAACCTTTTAATAAGAAATGTGTGCCTCCCTGGGAGGCAGAACTGTAGGGAGGCGTTGTACCATAGTATGTTGGGAGAACTACCAAGGTAAATGATGTCTTCATCTACTGGAAGACCCAAAAGTACTGCCGTCATTTGGGAAGACTTCTTGATTATCAACATCAAGAAAAAAAATTAAAGTACAAAATTAAGGTAGGGAATATAATTCTTTGAGTTTCGGTAATGTCACTCTGGCATTTCCGTGGAGGTGCGCTGAGTCACTCTTCCGTTGGGAACGCCAACACTTCAGCTGTGCTTCACAACCTTCTTTACATCGTGACCCATGTGGGAAAGTGTGGCATTCATTCAGCATACCGGAATCAGTGAATGGGGCTTCTCCTGACCCAAGGTGACCACTCAGAAACTATGGAAACCTCTGGCCCCCTCTGCCCCTCTTGAATGTGGTACCCTGGAAGCCTGTGAGACACGCTGTGTCTTAGCCTGCCTATTGAGAAGCTGTAGACTAGAGAATTGTTTTGCATGGTTAAATAGAATCATTTTATTTTATGTAAAGTACATATACAGAGTTTATTAATTCATCATCTAACCAGTATTTGGGCAACAGCAATTTTATGCAAGGATACTGTTGTAGATAGTGGGGATGCAACAATGAGTTTTCTCTCTTACCCTGTGGGAACCAATGAAATTGACAGTAGACAAACTGTGTTAAGATCTCGACATAGTACCTGTCTTTATTTATATGCTTGTAACTTCTAAGTAGCATGTCTGAATGCCTTATATTTGTGATACGGAGTGTGTCTTCTGAAATATGATGTGGGTGTAGTGTGTTGGGCCAGGGGATTAGCCTCTGGAGGGAGAATTAGGAGACCAATATTCTAACTCCAAATCTGCTACTAGGTGTTTCCCCTCTCTGCGCCTTAGTGTCTGGAATCTGGTAGTTGGACTAGAATCGTGGTTTTTAAACTGTACAATATGGAACCCCCCACAGGCACCATCCTTTCGTGCTCTTCATCCAGAAGGGATTTGGGACTGTTTTGGATGTGCTTCTCTGGTAACTGTTGCCGTGAGCAAAGGATTATGGGAGAGGCAGGCAAGAGAGGGGAGTTGAAACCCCTGGACAAGAGTCAGCCCTAAAGATCTTAAAGGCCTAGTATCTGTGAACTCTTCTTTTTCCTTGTTATTCTTATCCCAACAAGACCAAAAGTGTATCTAGAAATGAGATGTCACCCTCGTTTTTTCCAAGAGTCTTTTCTGTTTCAAAATTGCTTTTGTACCTAAAAAAACAATAAACATTGAATATAAGATCACATTTTAATTTTATGAAATGAAAATTTTAACATTTCTAAATGGCAACACTTTATAGTCTTCTGAATCTTCAAATACTTATGTGCCTTCTTTTAAAATTCTCACCATTGAACATGCATACACACCTATGCAATATGTAAATTTTAGAACTATTTTCCCTATCATCTAACTTGTAGTTAATGCTTATGTTACCTATATGCTTCATTTATATTCAGATGATTCTTCTAGCTCTTCTGCCTGTGAATTAGACAAGTTATTTATACAGTACCCAAGGATAGAAAAGATACAACCAGATTGTATCTCTAATTTAAAAACAGTTACATTTGGGAGTTTCGTGTACAAGATTTGTTTGTGACTTTATTTTTATTTTCACTTAACTTTTTGCTTTTAATCACAATTGTATTGCCATCACTTTAGCCAAGTTTATAAGCTGGGCCTTTTGGTAGCTTTCTTGTTTTTTCTGCTACTCTCACATCTTCTCCCTTTTACCATACCTTCATTGGAGTAACTGCCTAAGACATTTTCTAAAGATTCTAAAAAAAAAATCCTCAAACAGTGCCTAGAATTTGTGAAAAAGACAAGAAATCTAGACTCTTCGTTTGGCTTCAGCTGTGAGGTGGTTCACAGCTGGTCAGCAGTTGCCGACTGTGCTTCAGGAAGTATGGTTATGGTGTGGATGTGGTGTTGCACTGCCCAGATCCTTCTTCAGGACCGAGGCTTTCCTTCCCTCCCCCCACCCCACTCCACTAAGCATTCATAGCGGGGTTCCTTCGCTGGTAATTACTCTCAGTTGAAGGGAACCTCTTCACCCAAGATCACTCCTCCTCCTTGAGAGCCTCCTGTATCCATTGACTAGATGCAGGGGTGTAAAGGCCCCACCCCCTAGCGTCAAGGAAGGACAACTGTGCAGAAGCATCCCAGCTCCAGAATTCTCCAGGGAACTTTCAGATGCCATTGCTTTGACTGCATCACAGTCCAGCTTCTCCCTCTGCCCAGGGGCTTTCTATACTCTCCCACAGGTGCTGATCTCAAAGACATTCTTTGATAACTTCCCATGTGCAAATTTCTGTCTCAGAATCTGTTTCCTAGGAAGCTCTACCTAAGACTATGGCTCCTTGCAGCGAGAGTGGGGTGCTCACAGTTTGGGAGCAGAGGTTGACGCAAATCATGAAATCGAGTAGGTTATATCAGTGTTATCAGAGAAGCATCATATAATCCTATGGGAGTAGAGGAAGTGACTTCTTTTGCTTGGGGTACAGCAGAGGGAGAATTAGAAGTGTTCTGCAGAAGAGGTGACATTTGAGCTTAACTTTGAGGAATGAATAGGTATTCTCTAGGCAAAGAAGGACGTGAGCTATTCTGGGCTTGTGAAAGAACATAGCTTATTAAAAAGGTGGCAAAGAACTCAGAGTGGCAACGGGAAGGTGGGGTCCATAGCAAAGAGCAGCTGAGGTGGATCCAGAGCCAGGTCTTGAAACACTCTACTAATCTGGATGGTTCTTATGCTGGAGTACGCTCTTCCTTCCTAAACTGCCACACAATCAGCCATGACACCGTACTCCACACGCAAGATCCATTAGAGTAGACGTACTCAGAGATGCCCTTCTTTCACACATTTGCTCAGAGATTTATTTCTTTTTCTATTTCCTTAAAAGCTATTTTATTTATTAGCTGTTTCATCTTAACTGACTTTAGAAAAGCCTTATGTTTATGCAAAGAGGGCATTTTTTGGTCTGGTTTCAAAATAACCTTGTGTAAGAAGACACACAGGTCTTCCTCTGCCGTGCTTGAAATTCTACCACTAGTAATTTCTGGAATTTCAAGTGGTTAAGACATGGTAAAGATGATACAGTCCAGGTTTCTAACACATGAACCCTCCTATCAAACTTCAGATGAGAGATTATCTAGTTGTTTCTAGTATACCTCTAGCAATGGAAACATTGCCGTTTCCCCGCTATTGTTAATTCTGATTCAATAAAATTGTAGAGTTAGAATTAATCACTGTTTCACAGTTGAGAAAACTGAGGTCTAGAGAGAAGAAAGGATTTACCCAAGTACCCATATTTGGGATGTTAACAAAGCCAGAGGAACAGTCCATATTCTTCATCTAGCAACTTTCCCTCCCTGTGGCAACACAATTAATTCATCAGATCCATATCTGAATTAGGGAGTTACAGGAACCTGGGGTATTAGTCCCTCCTTTGTTGCTAATGAATTCCATGACTCACGTCCAACTGTATTAGTGCTCTGAATCTGCTTTTCACCTGTGAAATCAGAGGCCTCGACTAGAGGAGCTCCTTATTCCCTCATCTCTAACATTGTATGAGTCCTTTACTATTATTTATTTATTTACTTACTTACTTACTTATTTATTTATTCGTAGAGTACATCTTTTCTTTTCTTTTTTTTAATTTAAATCCAATTTAGGGGCATCTGGTGGCGCAGTCGGTTAAGTGTCCAACCCTTGGTTTTGGCTCAGGTCATGATCCTATGGGTCCTGTGATCAAGCCCCACATCCCACATCCAGCTCCACACTCAGCATGGAGTTTGCTTGAGATTCTCTCTCTGGCCCTACTCCCACTTGTTCTCTCTCTCTCTTTCTCCTGTAAAAAATAAATAAATCTTTAAATTCAATTTAGTTAACATATAATGTATTATTTGTTTCAGGGGTAGAATGTAGTGATTCACCAGTTGCATAGAACACTCAGTGCTCATTCCATCACACACCCTCCTTAATGCCCATCACCCAGTTACCCCATCCCCTCACCCCCCTCCCCTCCAGCAGCCCTCAGTTTGTTTCCTAGAGTTAGAGTCTCTTATGGTTTGTCTCCCTTTCTGATTTCATCTTACTTTATTTTTCCTTCCCTTCCCCTATATTCATCTGTTTTGTTTCTTAAGTTCCACATATGAGTGACATCATGTGGTATTTGTCTTTCTCTGACTGACTTATTTCACTTAGCATAATACCTCCTAGTTCCAGCTACGTCATTGCAAATGGCAAGACTTCAGTCTTTTTCAGGGCTGAGTAATATTCCAGTGTGTGTGTGTGTGTGTGTGTGTGTGTGTATGTGTGTGTGTGTGTGTGTGTACTGCATCTTCTTTATCCATTCATCTGTCAGTGGACATCTGGGTTCTTTCCACAGTTTGGCTATTGTAGACATTGCTGCTATAAACATTGGGGTGCATGTGTCCTTTGAATTAATATGTTTGTAACCTTTGGATAATAATAATAATATTATTATTGTTATTAAGTATAGCTGATATACAATGGTATATTAGTTTCATGTGCACAACATAATGATTCCAACTTCCGGTTATAAAATGAATAAGTTATAGAGATGAAAAGTACAACAAGGGAATCGAGTCAGTAATAATGTAATAACTTTGATGGTGACAGATGGTAACTACACTTAACATGGTAAGCTTCAGAAGGCTCTTTACCCCTCCTCAAAGAGAAGATGTGTCTGCCACTCCTAGTGGACCAGCTAGAGATTGAAAGGAGAAGGACTCAGTGAAGGGAGATGGCTAGGGTAGTTTCATACGTCCTCCTCCACCATTTGCTGGAAGCCCAAGCTTCCAGGCAGCCATATTCTTAGAACCTTCATTTTCTGATTTGTGGGCATATTATAGTAGTCTCCCTTTAGGCATATTTTACACCGTTTTTCCTTTGTAGCATAAATGTTCAGATTACCTGTCCTTTAAACCATGCTTCCGCAGACTATAAAGTCTTTCCTTAGAAACTGACTCAAGCTTCTATGCTGCTGCTGGGTTTAAGTAAATGGATGAAGTCTTGCAGCCAAGCCTCAATGCAAACAAAAACATTCTCTGGTCAAGCATGTCTGGTTTGTTCAACTCCATTACAGGGCTGCCTTTAAAAAAAAGAAAAAAAAGTTAAAACCCACAAAGAGCAAAACACAAGCCCTGGGAAGACAGTTTGCAGCCACATCAGCTCGGATCACCAGGATAGAAAAAAAGCAGGGCCCTCATTGTCCAGAGCATCATTTTTCCCCAGACTTTCATCTTATGTTCTTCTGCTATTTTAATTTCACCACTTCAAAATGGGGGGAAAATAGGTTAATAGTTTCCATGAGTTTAGACTGTGACCAGAGGCATACTAAGCAATTTCAGAACCTCCAGCAACCACAGCTTTGAGGAGAGGATGGTGATGAGTTTACCAATTCATTTTGGGATGGATTCCAGAGCCAGGACAGTCAGACCCGTCCAGCAATGCCCGGGTAGGATGTAAACAATATTCCTTCATTCATTCTTTTTGCACACATTCATCCTGGGTTTAGTTTTATTCCAGGTAGTATACTGGGTGTAGTATGAGACCTCAGGATACGTTTTTAAGACATGGTCTCCGAGGTCTGCATTACCCTGCTACCAAAACCAGATTAAGAGAGCACAAAAAAAAAAAAAAAAAAAAAAAGGAAACTACAGACCAACATCGCTGATGCGCACAGATGCAAAAATCCTCAACAAAACATTAGCAAACCGAATCCAACAATACAGGAAAAAAGTCATTAACCATGATCACGTGGAATTTATTCCTGTGTTTCAAGGGTGGTTCGGTATTCACAAATCAACCAGTGTGATACATCACATTAACAAGAGAAAGGTTAAAAAAATCATATGGTCATTTTGATAGATGCAGAAAAAGGGATTTGATAAGGTACAGCATTCATGATGAAACCCTCAACAAAGTAGGCTTAGAGGGAACACACCTCAGCATAATAAAGGCCGTACATGAAAAACCCACAGCTAGCATCATACTGACAGTTTTTCCCCTAAGATCAGGAACAAGACTACAATGTCCATTCTCGCCACTTTTCTTCAACATGGTACTAGAAGTCCGAGCCACAGCACTCAGACAAAAGAAAAGGCGTCCAAATTGATAAGGAAGAAGTAAAACTTTGACTACTTACGGATAACATGGTATTATATATAGAAAACCCTAAAGACTCCACCAAAAAACTACTAGAACTAAAAAATAAATTCCATAAGGTCACAGAATACAAAATCAATACGCAGGAATCCATTGCATTCTTTTTTTTTATTATGTTATGTTAGTCACCATACTGTACATCATTAGTTTTTGATATAGTGTTCCATGATTTCATTGTTTGCATATAACACCCAGCACTCCATGCAATACATGCCCTCCTTAATACCCATCACCAGGCTAACCCATCCCCCAGCCCCCCCCAAAACCCTCAGTTTGTTTCCCAGAGTCCATAGTCTCTCATGGTTCATCTCCCCCTCTGATTTCCCCCCTTCACTCTTCCCTTCCTTCTCCTAATGTCCTCCATTGCATTTCTATATACTAATAATGAAGCAACAGAAAGAGAAATTAAGAAAGCAATCCCATTTAAAATTGCACCAAAAATAATAAAATACCTAGTAATAAACTTAACCAAGGAGATAAAAAACCTGTACTCTGAAAACTGTACATCCATCATTGATGAAAGAAACGTAAGATAACACAAATGGAAAGATATCCCATGCTCATGGATTGAAAGAACAAATATTGTTAAAATGGTCATACTATGCAAAGCAATCTACAGATTTAATGCAATCCCTATCAAAATACTAATAGCATTTTTCACAGAACTAAAACAAACAATCCTAAAATTTCTATGGAACCACAAGACCCCAAACAGCCACAACAATCTTGAAAAAGAAAAAACAAAGTTGAAGGTAGCACAGTTCCAGATTTCAAGTTACACTACAAAGCTATAGTAATCAAAACAGTATGGTACTGGCACAAAAATAGACACACTGATCAATGAAACAGGATAGAAAGTCCCGAAACAAAGCCACAATTACGTGGTCAACTAATCTTCAATAAAAAGGCAAGAATACGCAATGGGAAAAAGTCTCTTCAAACAAATGGTATTGGGAAAACTGCTACATGCAAAAGAATGAAACTAGACCACTTTCTTAACACTATACACAAAAATAAACTCAAAATGGATTAAAGACCTAAATGTGATATTCAAAACCATAAAAATCCTAGAAGAGAGCACAGGCAGTAATTTCTCTGACATCAGCAATAGCAACATTTTTCTAGATATGTCTCCTGAGGCAAGGAAAATAAAAGCAAAAATAAACTATTGGGACTATATCAAAATAAAAAGCCTCTGCACAGTGAAGGAAACAATCAACAAAACTAAAAGACAGCCTGCTAAACATGAGAAGGTATTTGCAAATGACATATCCAATAAAGGGTTAGAAGGTTAGTTTCCAAAATATATAAAGAATGTATACAACTCAATACACACACACACACACACAATAATCCAATTAATAAATGGACAGAAGGCATGAACAGACATCGCTCCGAAGAAGTCACCCAGATGGCCAACAGAAAAGATGCTCAGCATCACTTACCATCAGGGAAATGCAAATCTAAACTGTCAGAATGGCTAAAGATCAGAAACACAAGAAACAACAAGCATTGGCAAAGATGTGAAGAAAAAGGAACCCTTGTGCATTATTGGTGGGAATGCAAACTGGTGCAGCCACTATGCAAAATAGTAGGGAGGTTCCTCAAAAAGTTAAAAATAGAACAATCCTAAGATCCAGTATTGCACTATTGAGTTTTTACCCAAAAAATACAAAAACACCAGTTTGAAAGGATACATACTTCCATATGTTTATTGCAGCATCATTTACAATGGCCAAACTATGGAAGCAGCCCAAGTGTCCATCAATAGATGAATGGATAAAGAAGATAGGGTGTATATATACATAATGGAATATTACTCTGCCACAAAAAAGAATGAAATCTTGCCATTTGTAACAACATGGATGAAGCTAGAGTATATAATGCTAAGCAAAATAAGACAAAGAATGACAAATACCAAATGATGTCACTCATATGTGGAATTTAAGAAACAAAACAAATGAATAAAGGGAAAAAAAGAGAGAGCAAGAAACCAAGAAACAGACTCTTAACTATAGAGAACAGGCTGATGGTTGTCAGAGGAGAGGTGGGTGGGGAGATGGGTGAGATAGGTGAAGGGAATTAAGAGTACACTTGTTATGATGAGCACTGTGTGATATATAGAATCATTGTGGTATATAGAATCATTAGAATATATAGGATTATTGAATCACTGTATTGTACACCTGAAACTAATATAACACTGTATGTTAACTGCACTGGAATTAAAATTAAAAACTTTAAAAAGAAAGACATGGCCCCTTCCCTTAAAGAAATTAGTTTGCACAAATGTGCAAATAATTTTATAAAGATTTTATTTATTTATTTGTCAGAGAGAGAGAGAGAGCAAGCACAAGCAGGGGGAGTGGCAGGCAGAGGGAGAAGCAAGGAGCCCAATGTGAAACTCGATCCCAGGATCCTGGGATCATGACCTGAGCTAAGCAGACACTTAACTGACTGAGCTACCCAGGCATTCCACAAATAATTTTAATACAGAGGACACTGTAAGTGTTATTAAGTGCTTGGGAAGGGTAGAGAAAGAAGGAGTTGATTCCAACTGAAAGCATCATCGAGGAAGGCTTCACTGGGTTGCCTTCTGACCTGTACCTTGAAAGGTCAAAATGACGAGCTGTGGTTCATACTAGGCATTAGCCAGTGCAGAGAAGTATGGAAGTTTCTTATAGGTTTGGGTAAGAGTGAGCAGTCTGAGACATTAGGGAAATCTGACCCTAGAAACGAAGGTTGAATGTCAGGTGAGGAATTAGGTCTTTTCACATTGTAGAGCTATAGAAGTTTTTGCTAGCAGCAAAGTTACTTCGTCACATGTGTGTTTTGGAAAGGGAACCAGAAGTCACTTTGGGGATAGGGAAGTGTTACAGGAGAGAGATGCAAACAAGGAAGCCAATCAGAGATTATTGCTATGGTTGAGACATCCGCACACTAGTTACGCACCTATGGGTATTTCTTACGTCATGGCCATTTAAAGGTTCTCGTGGTAAGAGGACAATTCCAGTTCCACATCTTTCTAATCAGATCCCCATCCCAGATCTATTCTAGATTGTCAACTCTGCATCAGTCCAGACATCTCACTTGGAATATAGCATATTACATGTGAAACATACTTGTTTGGTACGACAGCATGGGGTTCTAGGGAAGGATGGAAAGTTAATAGCTAATTTTATCAGTCTTTCTGAGTCCTGACTCAATATATGGTATCTTTTTTCAGGAGGGTTTTTGTTTTTCATTTTTAAAGTTCAGGATATTTTTAAAGCCAGAAAAATTAACTTTCTTAATTCACTTCTCCAAACTGGAACCCCACTAGGTTCAACATTTCTATCAAGAGCTCACAACACTGAACTTGGAGGTGGTGTTCGAATCAAGGCTTAAAATAATCAAAAGCCTCACTGATTATGCTGGGCTCTGATTGGGCTCTACACCCGGCATGCTCTGCGTGTCTCCGTCGTCAGGCAGACCACTCTAAAATCTTAAGGTCCTTGGTGACCCTACCAGGTTTTTGATGACTAATCAAGTTTTAGAGTAGTGAAGTGTTCTTCCAGTAGAGAACCTGAGTTATGTAGTTCAGGGGTCAAAAAACTACAGCTGTGAGCTAAAGCCAGCCTGCTTTTGTAAATAAAGTTTTATTGGAACACAGTCATGTCCATTTACTTAGTACTGTTTACAACTGCCTTCACCCTATGAGAGCAGAACTGAATTGCTGCAACAAGACCAGAAATATTTTCTCTATGTGTCTTAACAGAAATGTTTGCCATCGACCCTGCAATAGTGGTAGAAGAGGGAGAGAAGTCAGAAGATATGTGTTCTAAATCTTAGATTTGCCACCACCTACCTAGGTGAATTTAGAAAAGACACTTGATCTATTTCACGTGTTTCCTTGATACGCACTCTACTGTCTTCCAAGTACTGTGACAGGCACATGAGCCAATGTGTCTGTATGGAGCTGGTCATGCCATAAGGGACTAAATACATGGAGCTCTGCAAGTCCCAGCCTAACACTGGCATGTTTCTTTCCCTCCCCAGAATACCCTGGAGCAGTGCAGCGTGTGCTCCAAGCCCATCATGGAGCGGATTCTGCGAGCCACCGGGAAGGCCTATCACCCTCACTGCTTCACCTGTGTGATGTGCCACCGCAGCCTTGATGGGATCCCATTCACCGTGGACGCTGGTGGCCTCATTCACTGCATTGAGGACTTCCACAAGTAAGCAGTCTGCTCTGTTCCCTCGAGCCTGCCAGTCCCCTTGGAGTCTGTTCTCACTGCCTCGTATCTGGGCCATGCATTCTTCTCTCTCAGAGCTGTAGAATCTCAGGATTTGGTGGGACCTTAAGAAGAGCTTGTTTATCCCCCTCCTCTAATGCAGGAATGGGTATCAGTTAATCCAGCTGGCCCTCCAGCCTGGCTTCTGCTTGAAGCCTGCCCTGGGGCTGATCCGTCACATCTTTGTGTGGCTCTGATACTGGGAAAGTTGACTCAGCTGCAGAAGATGTGTATTGGAAAGAGGAAGGGTCCTGGGGTAGCCTTCCCTGGCCTCTACGTGAACAAGACGTGTTACAGTGGACAAACTGCTCAATGTCTCTAAGCTTTTCAGTCTGGTCATTAGAACAGAGTCTGTCTTAAAGCTCCCTGGGTATGACAGCCCAGGGTTCTCTCTCGAGCTGACCTCTACATTTTTGCCAATCTGTAGAGAGGAGGTCACGGGGAGATGGACATGGCCACAGAACAATTCACTCCCTCTTCTTAGTACAAGCCTCTCACATTTTTGGGTCAGTTTCATGTCATTAACAACATACTCACATCCTCCCATAACCTGTTTCCCTACCCAGGCCTTCTCTTCCTCAGGACTCTTTCTAATAGCATTAATGAATGCAGTCTTGTGCAGTCTTTTGAGGAAGATTAGAAAGTAGAGTCTCAAGGTCAAGACCACTTACTCATGAGCCTGAAAAAAAATGTGTCCTTATTCAGCTTTCTCATTCATCGGGCCCCCTTTATTATAGCTGGGGTTTTCATGAAAGCTTGTACAGTTTTGTGTTTTGCTTCTTTTTATTTGGCCCCTTTGTTAGTTGGTGAATTGGTTGATGACATTTGTTGCGTATATTTCGGAACTTTACGAAAGCCATAGAGATGATCTGTAAGTGGTAGGCACGGAGGCTTTCTGGCTTGCTTGCTGGGCAGTCTGAGTCTTTGAGGACAGCCCGCAGCTCTCACAGAGATAAAGCTCATGTTGTTCCCCAGTTTGGGTCTCCATTTTACGGCCTCCAGATGTGCAGTCTTATGGGTTAATTTTCCCTGCTCTGTTGACTGTCAACGATCAGGAAGAACTTGCCACAGGCAGTTTGGGGACCTGAGACTGCTCTATTTTAAAAGTGAATTTCCTGACCACTTTCCAAGTAACAAAGAAAGTGAAAAGCTCACCAAAAGACATGAGGCTGAATGAATTAAAAAAAAAAAAAATCCAGAGGCAGGAATTTTCAACCTGAATTAGATAAGTAAGGGCTCACTTTGAAAGGGCAGTCACAGCATAAATTGTACCTCACGTTATTGATATTTTTAGCTTGTAATTACACATGGAAAAAAAAAAAAAAAAACCCTGTATCTATTTAAGGGAAGTGAAAAGATACCGATGGGGAGTGTGTTTCTGTCACAGTTTCTCTCCTTTCTTAGACGTACCCTAATCCAAGGAAGACTGGTAGATGTAATCAGAGCACACATGTTTCTGTTGCTTGGAAAAGACTGATCTATTACACCCCCCAATTAAAACAGGAAATCAATTGTGACAAATGGAAGTTTATATCTCTGCCATTTATCTTTCATTTCTAAGAGTGAGGAGCATAATTAGAGACTTGGGACTGGTGACATAAGCGTGTGGGTCTGAACACTCCAGACAAGCAGTCTTAGCAGCTAAAAGGGAAGAACCATCTCCAAGCCCCAGCTCCGCCTCCCACCCCACCACCACCACCAATTCAATGGCATGTTAAAACACAAATTATTTTTTTTAAATAATGTCTACATGATTGGCAGGTATGTAGAGAGTAAAGCTTTTTGATCTTTTCGCCATTTCCCAAAGGAAAATAAGAGCTACATTTTACAGAACTCTGTTTCTGAGCCTTGAAAGTACTAGAACACAAAGCAGCTAAAACCCCCACCCAGGGTGGGCATTGCCAGGATAACAAGAGGGCACATAGGGGGATACAGCCTCCTTTTGCAGACTGTTTTGGGGGGCCTCGTTCTTGGTCTCCCTCTATGAGCTTTTAGGAAGCACCTTTCAATTCAGTTCAACCACATCTACAAAGAGTCCTCTGTGTGCTCAGTGCTAAAGGAGAGAGGTACCAGGAGAGAAACTATAGGGGTAGAAAATGCACACAGAGAGAAAAGCCCCTGTCAGCAAGGAGCTTGCCAGGAGGAGGGGGAGAATAAGCACAGGGTGTGTGTGATATCAGGCAGAAGGGGCCAGACACGATGAGACAGGCAGAGGCAAAGGCTTGAGCTGTCAGAGTCAGAGGAGATTACTTGGCCCTGAGATCTGGGGAGGCTTTCTGGAAGCAGAATTTGAAGAGTATTTTAAGTGAGAAATGGAGATTCCTGACAGCAGGAACAACTCAGGAAATAAAGAAGGGCACGAAGTGAGGAAGGGCTTCTCTACATTCATGGAAGATTTGCTTGGCTGTAACTAGAGCAGCCTGGGAGTGGAAGTTACTGTGAGATACAGAAGGCCCATGAGAAGCGATTCATCGCGCCTGCTTAGCATCCTGTCTTCTAAACCAGTGCTTCCCAAATGTTAATGTGCTTACAAGTCACCTAGGGATCTTGTTAAACTGCAAATTCGAATTCAGTAGGTCCGGGGTGGGACCTACAATTATGCATTTCTGACAAGCTCCCCGGTGGTCTTGGACTGCATTTTGAGTAATAAGCTTCCCAAATACTATTTTTAAGGCCTTGTAAATGGGCCATCCCCTGCATAACCACCTTCGGTCAAGTTTGGCCCAAGTCCTCCATCCTATTAGGTACCAGCTCTTTTCTCATATGTTATTTCAGATGACTGCTCAAACTGGTTCCCTGGCAAACTGACTGTGTCCACCCTCGTCAACACACACACACATACACACTTTCACATTTCACCTAAATAGCCATCTTTCAAGCCCCAACTCATTTACCTCCTCCTCTGAGAACACTTCCCTAACCTCAGCCCCTCCCTACCCCCCTGTTTGAATTTATATCTCTTTCTCTATGTTCTATAGGGTTTTGTAAATCAGGTAGAGCTAGTACTTAACCATAGCCTGATAGTAATAAAGAATATACATACATGCAAACAGCTTTACCCTTACCGCCTTCGATCATTTTCGCAAAATGACAAGATCTGTATATCTCAACTAATAGAACAAATGCAGAAATATATAGAACTCCCTCACCAGTCTGACTGCTGGAGTCCTAGCTTATTTCTGTATTTCCGGTGCCAGGACAGTGAGCTCAGAAAAGCTGGCTTATTTAAGTGACCCTTTCATTGCATTGAGCCTTTATTTCACTATCTGTGCTTTCTTATCAGAGACATTACACTCGTCCACTTATTTGTGTAATCAGCACCCATTTGTTGATTGCCAGAAATGTGCCAGGACAAAGATGATGAAGACCGGCCCCCTCTGAGCCTTGGCTCCTGTGGCTGTGAAGCAGAGATGATAAAAACTATTTCTTCATAATGTTGCTATCAGCAAATAATGAGGTCAAGTGCACAGAGTGCTTAACAAGGCTTGGCACATCATAAGCCCACAATATATGGTAGCTGTTTGAACCATCAAATGTGTTTTTTCCTCAAATTTATTATTATTATTATTATTGTTGTCTGTTTAGTGAGCTGAGCCTTGAAACAGACCACCTGGGATTTAGAACAGTCTTCAAAATGCCGGCCAAGAAACACTGTGGGGACTATGGAAACCACTTCCTGTCTCTTCACTTTGTTTTTTCTCATCATGGAAATGAGGCCAATTGGTAGGAAGGAACCATTACTCAGCAAGAATACAATTCACGCCTTTCCAAAGAGGAAGGACCTTGAGATTAACCATAAAGGTCCAGATAACATCTTTTTATAGAGCAATATGGCAGACACCTCATTTCATGAGCTATAGCCTGAAATTCTGCTGTCTGTCCTGGTCACAGGAGTTGTTTCTGGAGATTCAGAGATTGAGCAAAACCTGCCAGCTGGAAGCTCACAGTTTAGTGATCCCCAAGGATGTGCACATAATTACTACTAAAACAGGCAAATTCAGTGAAAGAGATCCTATTCTAAAGAAGTAGGTAATTGTAGTTGTGGAAAGAGGGGCAGGCTCACGATTCAATGACAGGCGAGACATACTTCTGACCTCACAGAGCTTACAGTCTCGGCGGGCTTGGGGAAAGGAAATTCTGCACTGGATTCCGGAAACCTGCTCATTTCACTACTGATGACCCAGATTCAAAAATAATCAGGTAGTCCAAAGCAGTTTTTTTTTTTTTTTAACCACTGAGTGTAAACTTCTCGCATAAAATGCCAATTATAACAACTCTGATTACTGCTGCAGTCGTACCATGATCCTTTTTAATTTTTCTTTCATAGCAATCAATTGATCTGCTGCTTAATTCATATTTATTTAGATTGCAGCCACACAGATGCCTTTTGGGTTCTGCCAAGAAAATTAATATGTACATATAGAGTATAATGTATGTAAAACTGCTTTGACAACCATAAAGTACTCTGCAAAGTATTAGATTACTATCATTATTTCTTTTTAAGTCTTACTACAAATAGATAAATTTTAACGTCATTAATCTCAAAACCATTACCATGAAAAAAACCTGCTCGCACAGTCTGTCTTTTTTTTTCCCCCCATGTCTTCGGTTTTTATCCGTGGCCATTTCAAATCATGTCTCAATTCACACCTTCCCAAATGCCACCCCTCTTTTCCAGGAGGTGCAGATGAATACACAGCCTGTATTTGCAGCCTCTTAATCTGTTACGAGAAACAAATTTTAGGGCCGTCGGTCATATTAAGGAATATTAAGAGATTAGGAAATATTAAAATTCCTCACCACCAGTTAACCTCAAAAGCACACATACGTGTGTGCATAGCTACACGCGTCAGTGTCCACACCTTTTGAAAGTGCTGAGACCCTCTAAAGAATAAAGAACTTGACAGCTTTTGAACTTTTTTTCTTTTCAAACCAGAGCTGAACACAGATGAAATGCAGGAAGTGCAAGACTTGGTCGTAGTGAGTTTGTAGTAAAGTTTGGTGTATTTAAACTCACTAACCTCTGCCGTTTTGAAAAGATATGTGGTTGAGGTTTCTTGTGTTAATTCCTAGCTCAGTTTCATAGGAAGAGGCTCTAATAAGTGGGAATGACACAGTTACCAACCTCAGAGTATTTGTGTAGGGCCCGGGGAGCACGTATAAAAGTCTAGAAGCAAAAGTCAAGCAAAGGAAACAAGGAAGGGCCCCCAGGACCCTGCCCTAGCCCAGGGTCTGTGTTTGCAATCTGTCCACCAGCGAACTTCATGCAACATATCAAGTGGCCAATAGCTCCTAGGTGCTCTTTATGCATAAGTGATACACACACTAACTCCCCCACCTCACCAAATATCACAATGTTCATGGTCTAGAAGGACCTCAACAGTCACCAAATCTAAATCCCTTATTTTACAGCTGAGGAAGCAGACCCGGAGAAGGAAAGTAACTTGCTCAAGGTCACACAGGATGACAGAGCAGATGTCTGACCCTTGGCTGACTCCTTTTCTTTTCACTTCTGGGTCTCACCCATTTGTCAATGTCTATCCTCAATGCCTAACCAGACCTGTGTCTCCATTTTCAGGAAATTTGCCCCCCGATGTTCTGTGTGCAAGGAGCCTATCATGCCAGCCCCAGGCCAGGAGGAGACTGTCCGGATTGTGGCTCTGGATCGCGATTTCCATGTGCATTGCTACCGGTGTGAGGTCTGTGGTCAGCGTCCCCACCCTGTCAGGCCATGGCAGGCATGGAAAGGCCCAACAGAACTTGGTTTTTGCAAATATAGCAGTTATTTAATCTGGGAAAGCCCCCTGGTGCCTGTGTTCACAGGACCCGGGTTTTAGATTTTAGGCCTTCATTTAATGCTAGTGACACTGGATAAGTCACTTTACTGCTCAGTCTCAATTTCTCCACCTGTGAAAAGAACTCAGATTCTTATAAACCTCCCCAAATTTGGCCAAGCGACTAAAATGCAAAACTATATATTAAAGGATATTGTAAATCACAAAGTCCTAAATTAGTAACAAATGGTATTCTTGTTACTGTTACTATTATCAGTACACTGAATCTTTAACCGTGGCTCTGATACTTTTATGGCACAGAGATGCCATTCTCACCCATCGAGAAGGATAAAAATTCACTCCTCTCAAAGAGGTGGGAACTTGATGTTCCAGGTCATGGAGATTGGTTGACTTACAAGCACTGACTGAGCACTCAAGACAGGCTGTCAGGCGACTGCTAAGGGGTCCAGGGAGGTACGTACAGGTGCTATGGGAATGCACACAGGAGGCCTGTAACCCAGGCTGGAAGTGAAAAGGAAGGCTTTCTGTCCAAGGGACATGCAGTCATTTCTACAGCAAAGGGCAGGAGTCCTTCCCCTATAATCTGTGTGTCAAAAGGGCACTATATTCAGAAAGTGATTTTAAAAAGTTTTCGTATCCTGGTTCTAGTTACCCAGAGCCCCTGCTTTGAAGCTGTTTTCTTGTTTTCCACTAGCTCTCCCGAGGACAGTAGTTCTCAGTCCTCTCTTCTCTCTGCGAAGGATGGTATGAACTGCCTTACCACCACGCCCTCACACATTGGTTCATCTAGTCCCACTGGGTGATCTTCCCAAGACACTGGGGCTGGCGGGGCTGCCCCTGGTGCTCTGGGACTGCGTTCATTGCACTCACTGCCCTAGCTGAAACCCACCACCCGATTGATGTGGGGTTCTTTGTTTTGCCCTAGAGCCCAAGTTGCATCTCTCTCTGTGTCCTTAGCATGAGAAAAGATGATAAATTTGCAGCTTTTACATCAGATGTTATGACTACAGAGGAATAACCAGCTCCAGCCTTAAAACTAACCCCAATCGTAAGTGTGAAAGAGCTGCTAGATGCCTTTGAGGTCGTTTTACAGATGGAGAAATTGAGGCTTAAAGAAGAAAAGCTTGCCAGCATTGCTCCCACACTCCCTACGCATACGAATAGGCTTTGACTTTTAATGGTTTTGGGTTTTGTGCCCAGATGTGTGAAAGTTACATCTCCTTCCAGAGGAAATGAGAGCAGTACAAATGAAGTTTGCTTTAAAGTCCTGTGAAGTTTTTTACAAAACAAAGCTATAGCATGGGAGGAGCACTGAATCAGAAGAGGGCAGACCGTCCTTCTAGTCCTACCTCAGACACTGCATGGCAATGGAGAACTCACTTCCCTCTCTGCTCCTCACTTCCCCATCTCTATAAACGAGGAGGGTGTACCG
Organism: Ursus maritimus; assembly: GCF_017311325.1. Lineage (NCBI taxonomy): Eukaryota > Metazoa > Chordata > Mammalia > Carnivora > Ursidae > Ursus > Ursus maritimus. The sequence goes on along the minus strand of NW_024426552.1, from coordinate 75,360,432 downwards.
GACGCCCCGGGTGGCCCCTTTGGGTTCTCAGAGTCAAGGCGTTGATGATGCCAACACTGTCGTTGACTCCAAGGCTCTTCACGGTGCCCAGGTGACCGTAGAGGTCAGCTCATTAAATGCTTACAGCCCTGTCATTTATGAAATTTCCTTCTTTCTTTATTGCGATGAAAAGAGTTCACTTAATTCCATTATGCAGTGTCCCGAATGCCTCTAGAGCAGCAGAATATCTGCTTGCTCATTTTGGCAAAGCCAGGGGGAGCCTGACTCCTGCTGCCATGGCTGCTGCTTTCTGAGCTTTCATTTAATTGTTAGTCAAATGCAGATGTGAGGCCCAGTGACCTCCTTACTGTCTTAATGGACAGCAAAAGCAGGGCATGCAGGGGTGGTCGCCTTTTGGAAGAGTTTCTGCTGAAGTTAGCAAGGGCACGCACCGCCAGAGGAAGTCCTGTATTTTTCTTTTCAAAGAAACTTCCATTTCCTCCAAAGGTAAGGGCAGGATTTGGCTGTTACATGACACTTTTCAAAATGGAGCTGCAAAGGTGCTGTTGACAGTCTTACGGTTCCTTTGATCCTTTATAGCTCTGTAGCTCCCGTATTTGTTTCAAAGTACATCCACATCCATTTCCCTCTTTGATCCTCCCAACAGTTCGGTGAGGTGGGACGCAGGAATTCTTTTCAGTGGCACAGGGGCAGAGCTAAGGGGTGGCCCGGGAGGGGCCGTCTCCCCGTCCAACACATTCCTCTGCACCACACTGTCTCCTTCAGAACATGCAGCAAGCCAGTGCTCCCAGCACCCTTCAGGGTTTTATTTTCCCACTACAGTTGGGGCCAGTATGCAGAGCCTAGGGCTGGCCCTTCTGCTTGGAAGGAGGCACTCCACAGCCCTGCTTCTGCCCGAAAACAGCCAAGGAATTCTGTCCCTGCACCTGTGTATTCCTTTTGAGAGATCCTCAGACTCATGATAAAGGGTAAAGCTGACTTAGCGGTTAGGGATCTCCTCTTGTTTTCTTTTCTCTTGTTCTTGCTACTTTTGTTGCTTGGGTGAGAGAACAAAACCACTACTTGGGGCCCCAGACCCTTGGGTTCTTCTCTTCTTGGACTTGCCTTTCCTATGAAGTCACCTGAAGGGGGGTCATTTGACTTTGTTTGTGTTTATGTCCCCAGTCTCTTGTGCGGCGCAATTCCAGGTAGTGTGTTGTTTCCTGGGGAAGAACTGGAGGGGGGCGGCGGTACAGGGAGAAGAAAGGTAGTAAGTGGCCATGGTATGGAGGCCTCTCGCAGAAAGCTAAGGAAGGCATCCTCATGTCCGTCGTTTCCAGTTTCACTCACATCCCTGCCGTCTGTTTGTCCAGGATTGTGGTGGTCTCCTGTCCGAAGGAGATAACCAAGGCTGCTACCCCCTGGACGGACACATCCTCTGCAAGGGCTGCAACTCCGCCCGCATCAGGGTGCTCACCGCCAAGGCCAGCACCGACCTGTGAATTCAGTCGCCTGCTCCGCTGGTTAGTTGGTGACGCCGAGAAGAAGGAAACACAAGAAAAAGATAAGAAAAGAAATGGGAAAATACAGGAAAGGCAATCACGCCGTGGGATGGTCTCTGTTCTTCATCTAATATTAACCTTTCTTTAGAAGCACATAGATGATGTGATTTCTTTTTTTTTAAGTTTTCACCAAATACACATTTCACATTTAATCATGCAGGACCTTGATGGGCCTTTGTTCCCAAGGACTTCCACATTTTTGCACGGATTATACTCCATCCCGTTCACTTCTGCATTCCTGTAACTTTTAATCCCTATGTTTGCCTCACTTTTCATCTGCTTGAATGGCTTTTTTTAGTGTGGTATTTGCTGTCACACAGTTTTTCCTGGGTGAGTCGGCCAACTTACAGGTGCTTTTAGGCTTGAAGGGTCCATCTTATCAGTTCCTTGCGGCCTGTGATCAGAAAAGATCGCCATTCTTTTTCTGTGTATTGAAAAGTACAGCTTTCTGTTGCTCTAAACTGGTCACACCCCTTGGGGGACGGGGGGAAGCGTGCCATGTGTATGTTAGGCTACAAAGAATTTAAGCTGTAAATTACATAGGTTAAAACAAGCCCAAATTTAATTTGCCACCCAATTTGGTTGGAAATTCAAAATCTCTAGTGACCAGTGGTCAGGGCTCATTTGAAAACAGATATTGGTGAGAGAAATCCAAAGTTTGCTTTTTTTGTAAAGGAATTACAGGTGGGATATGCTGGGGAAAAAGCATTTTGGGGGTATTTTGAAAAGCCTATTATTATCCCACAGTACCATCTTAAGATTTCCTTTTTCCATGCTACCTAGACATCGTAATTCAGACAAACTTTGTTTTCTCTGAAACATAACATTTCTGATACTGTCCCACTTCTCATCTCAGACATACTGCCATGTTTTGTTTTGGGTTTTTTTTGTTTTTGTTTTTGTTTTTATAATATCCAAATACAACTACCAAAGTTGAGTTTTCTCCAGAGGAAGACAGTTGTAAAGAACTGTTCCTATTCTTCTCCCCCACCCTGCCCCCCAGGCCCGGGTCCTTTTTGCCTGACAACTGCAAATCAGATACACAAAATAAAATTGTGAAGTTTTGTTTAGTTTACTTTAAAAAGACAGGAAAGCTTGAAAAAATTGTGAAACCGCAGTTTCATCACTCCCATAATCCTGCTGCAACTCAGATTGCATATCACGGGAGACGTTTTCATATCATCGATGTGACATTTACACCACACTTTCAAAGACGATCACTGAAAAAAAAATTGCCTTTCTGAGCTAAAAATATGCAGACTCTCTGCTTGGAATCTTTATTCAAACTCTTACTGGGCATTGAAACGCTTGCTTGCCAACTACAGAACCATTCTATTGGGTTCTAACTTGTTTCTTTTAAAGAGAGACTCCCGTCTTTGTAACGGCAGGTTGCCATTTTGTAAACTAATCGGGTATTTTGGATTGAGATTTCTTAAACGTTTCTTCAAATCTTCCACAAGTATATACTTTTAAATTATGAAGTATTTTAAGTATACACAAAATATAAATAATAATATAATGAATCCCTGTATACATAACACCCAGTTTAAGAAATCCAGTAAAACATATAGTTACATTCCCTTACTCACCCTTCCCTGAGTCCACAAATACCTTTTTCGTGATTATAACGTGATGAAGTCGATTTTCTAGTCTGACTTTTATTTTAATTTTTAATTTTAACACTAGAACCGAAATGAAAAATTATTTGTGCATGTTTTGAATTATACCCCATGCCTCAGGAATTCCAATTACATTTATTTTACTTTAGTAGGAATGATTGTAAAAATGGTTCCGTTTTCTTTTCTTTTTTTTTTTTCAATAAGAAATTCTTAAGCCTACGGTCATTAGCTCATCTAAGTTAATTTGTGGCTCTTTTGCCTTGGTTACCCAGAGTAACTGCCAGAGTTGCGACTTTTCAAAGTTTTCTTGGGAAACTTTGCCTTTCCTTACTTTGCTCCTCTTATCATTGGCCTTGTAGTTTTCTCAATGTGAAATAGAATGGAATTCATTTTGGGCAACATGTGAATTTTAGGATACAATAGCGACTGTATCTCTGAATTTCTGTCCTCCAAATTCGAGATCAGACATCCTGATGACCTCAGAGAGCACTGACTATTAAACAATTGGAGAGATAATGTAATTTGCTTGAATTGCTTCAGCAATTTGTTTCCTATGAAATACTTGGGGGAAATTCTGTTTATGCCAAAAGCCCAATTTATTGAGAGATGGATTTTATCTCTTGAAGTGCAGTCATATTATTATGAATTTTGCCAAAAGAGAAAAATGTATGAAATATTTATACTATAAAAATGCAATAACATTCTACTTGTTTGTTACATTTAAGTCCATGTGTAACTAAATGTTTACAAGCCAAAACATTTTAAAAAGAGAGATAAAGTTATAAGAAAATGTTGTCACAGACCCATCACTGTGGCATTGCCAGAATACTGCTTTCTTTCAATCTTTATAGTACATTTTATCACATAACCTCAGAGTATCTTTACCAAAGAGCTTTAAAGTAAATCTCTTTTTAATATAGACTTATTATACTTTTATAATAATGAATGTGCACAAACACATATGCAGAAATATTTAGATTTAGATTTCTTTTCTTTCACAAGGTATAATAAGGAAAGGATCCTACATATTTTATTCCAGGATTTCTTAAGTACATGATTTATATTGCTTTCTTGTCTTTCCTATTAATCATTTGGTTTAAACAATGCCAAATCACTTTTTACTGTTTTAGTTACATGAAATTTTGCCTATAACAGAGACAGAAAGATCACATTACCTTAACAATTATAATTCCTTTGTCTTTTGGTATGTTTTCCTGATTGTTATTTAAATTCATAAATAATAGGAAAATCAGAGTTTATAAGAGAAAATTTGTTAAACTATACCGGCTTTAAAAAATTGTCAAGAGCACGAATATTTGGTAATTCTGTGGGATGAGAGACATGGAAAAGGAAAAAAAACCCACCATGTCATGGGCTCTGCACACCATTTCAAAATCAGATTTCTTCACTGTCTGGATCCCTAGCTCACACTGACTCAACGTGGAGTCTCGTTTGCAAGCAAAATTGCATTTAAAACTCAAAACTAAGTCATGCGTCCCAACATAAGGCATCAAAGCTTTGAGATGCTGGACATCTCTGCAGCTCAAGGATGTGGGTTCTTTTTCCTGTCATTGACAAATTGTTTTCGTAGGGGCAACGTCTCCGATCAAAATTACTTCATCGGCTGTATGCTGACTAATGCAGCCGAGATATCAACACTATCATTGTTTCCGCGCTACGCATGATTCTGCAAAGATGTTTATTGTGATGTTTAAAGTATATAAAACTCTAACTACATTTAAACACGTGTTTTTATTTGGGTTCAGAGGAAGAAAGAGAGCACTTTTACAACGGGGCTGTAGTAGAGGGTTTGTAGAATATAGACCGGACTCTAAAAACACAACTTCCAACAATTTTCCTAATTAGTAAAAAATCCTAATAATGTGAACCAGCCAGGAATAACAGTGTTATTTCTATTTGATATGGTTTGGGCTTCTCTTGTCAAATCTGCGTCGGCTGCCCCCTGATCCCTCCGTCATCAAGTTTTGAAGGGTGTCGGGGAAATTATGGCAGCTGCTAGGGAGATCAGGGAAACACTGATGTGACCTCCCAGCCTCTCACCACTCCTCTTGGCTTGGAAAGGCTTCTTTTTCTCATAGACAGTTCTAGAAATATTGCCATGCTACCTTAGTATTTCACATTTGTAGTTTAAACAAGTGATTGTCCATCTGTTGCCTCGAGCTACAGTACATGTGTGTTATGAATGAAATATGACAGCATGTTCCATACCCTGCTTTAGCCATCTGTAGGAAACCAGTAGGCTGAAAAAGATATGCCTCTGCAAAGTGTGCCTGAAGTCCCGTTCTTGAGATCGCTCTCTCGGGGCACTTTCGTGGGAGACGATCAGAGAGCAACATGTATGTGTGCCTTATTTTTAGAGTCTCTACACTTCTACTCCACTAGAGAGCCCGTAACGTTAGTCATCATCTCCCAGATTTCCAAGATACACTCATCGAAAGGAAAACAAAATCCAGAGAAGCGTAAACTCTTTATCTTAATGTGTTCTAATAGTCTTTCTTTTCTCCTTGTCTCTTGGAAGGACCTTGTGGATTCCTGAATTAAGAAAACACTTTTTTGGGGCGCCTGGGTAGCGCAGTCGTTAAGCGTCTGCCTTCGGCTCAGGGCGTGATCCCAGTGATCTGGGATCGAGTCCCACATCGGGCTCCTCCGCTGGGAGCCTGCTTCTTCCTTTCCCACTCTCCCTGCTTGTGTTCCCTCTCTCGCTGGCTGTCTCTCTGTCACATAAATAAATAAAAAATCTTTAAAAAAAAAAGAAAACACTTTTTTGCCAGAAGGTGATGTTTCAGATGTTGTTAGTGATGATGTCTGGTCCTGCTCTGGTTGTAGTCGGATAATGAAGGTAGACTTCCATTGGAGCCTTTCCCACCCATTCAGCATATCCACTTTCAGTATTTGTCATAGCTTTTTGGTTTGTCTGTTGTCTTAATTTAATAGTGGACAGAACAGGTTGAGTTCTGAGTCATTCTTATGGGTACAACCTTGGACGTGTCAGGTTATTTACGTGACAGATACATAGAATGAAACTCTTCTCAAGAGACTGTTGTCTGGGTCCCATATTACATATTATTTCAAACCTTTAAAAATTATCTGATTAAAAATTATTAAAGTTATTAAATTCTAATTATTAAAAATCATTAAATTATTAATTGTTATTAAAAATTATTAAAATTATCTGATTATCTGATTTGGTGAGAATTCTTCTTCTTTCCCTCTTCACCTCTTTTTCTCCCTCCTTTTTTTCCTCCTGCTTTCCTTTCTTACATTCTGTCCTGCTTTTCATCCTACCTATTAATATTATTGTGCTTGGAGTTTTCATAAGTAAATTGTATCAGTGCCTTCTGATCTTTACGGAATTATGACCATATTAAGGGAAGAAGGCTACCATCAAATTTACACAGCATCCATAAATCCTTCCTTTAAAAGGGCACATTTTCCAGATTGTGTTTATTCATAAAGTGAGATGAGATAATAGAGTCTTTCAGTTTTATTTTAATGAGTTTTCATCAGGGACTCAGATCATAGAGTTCTTGGCAAATTCATTTATGACTGTCCTACTTTTCTCAGCTATATGCAAAGTGATCTTTCTAAGACTAGGTTAAGAATTAAAAAAAAAAAAATCCAAAGCATTTTGGCCAACAAAACAATCATATTTTTAAGTGGTGTGGCATGTTATTTTATTCCTAATGAAACTTGGTAATTTTCCTCATGGCAAGGAAAAACTATTATCCTTCCAGAATTTTTAGACATATCAGCGTTTTGCCTGTGAGCATAATATTAAATCCTAATAGTTGAATCACAGTATTTTACAGGGGGTAGGTCAGCACCAGAGTTCTTCCTAGAGCCCAGTTCACAGGCCTGTAGTATGTTTATAAAAAGCAAAAAAGCAACCTGAGAAGAACAAGTCTCTCAGTAAAGCATTTTGGTAAAATTGGGCTTTGAGATTCTTTTGAACTCTGGCTAATGTTGGCAAAAATATGCCCTCCATGTCCATTTTTGTTTAAATCTATTTGGGAAAGCTTATAATTCTAGGGATATATTTCCACTTTTGGTTTCTGCTCTCACTTCCACTTTCTGTAAGTTTTCACAGGATTGACATTAATTTTCCCTTTTCAGAGGGTCACCTGAGGAAAGTAAAATATACTTAATACATATTCAATTCAATACATCAATGAATTTGCCAAGTCTCAGTGGGTATGTCGTTTTGATACCAAAACAGAGGGTTTTTTTTGGGGGGGGGGTTGTTTTTGTTGTTTTTTTTTTTAACCTGTTTCCAAGAAGAGTGGGATTCGAGAGACAAAGGAGGGATTTAAGAAAAGGAACGTCTACAATTAAAATGATGGCAGGAGAGTTCTGGGAAAGTGTCACTCTGAGAACTGTCAGAGGGGTTTTAGGCATCAGCAATTGTAGTTGTTTAAACAAGTGAAATGTTTATATTTCCAAGTTTATGAGGTATTTAAAAATCACTACGGATAACCATATGTTTTTCCCTTGTCGGAAGAAAGTGAAATGAGAGCAGCTGCTAGGCCCCATGACATGATCGTAGCTACTCCAGGAATTTATAACGCATGTCCTTTCACGCCCTCCAAGAGAGGGGCATAGGTCATTCTCAGCCTATAAGATGGTGATACATATTCTGACATATTCTTGGGCACACCGCACCATACCCTAAGCATCTCCGAAGGTTAGAAGTTCCTGCTTTCACACATGCAGTGTTTTCTCCCTTTCCAGTACTTACCTGACGATGACAGTAAGTAGGAGTTTAGGTCTTTTGTTCTCTTGTTGCAATCCAGTCATCTGCTATCTGTAACATTGTGTCTAAACAGCCAAACTGATTTGTACTAGTTTTCTCTTCTTTAGTTGCAAACACAGAAAACTAACTATCTTCCTAACTTTTAAAAAAGGAAATATAAAATGGCTTATTTTCCTTTAAAGGACACTTAGTCCTTTCTCTATTTTACTTTCCTGCCCCTTGTGCAAGAAGGGGTAGACAATGCTTTCGTTATCGAGCATGCATGTGGCTTGTGGAAAGTGCTATGGAAAGTGCATTTTTATTCATGAACACTTCTCCCCTTGAAATCACACACACACACACAAATTACTAAAATCTTGCTCTTTATTTCTGATTGTTACTTAATTTATCCACATTCTCTAACCACACTAATATTTATCTCTATTTCCAGCCCTTGTTATAAACAAAAATTAATGTTCTAAAAGCAAAAAGTTATATATACTAGAGAGAGGAGAAAACCTATAGCTAACTCGTTTGTAATAATTTAAGATACTTGCATTAATCTTTCCTTACAATATGCCTGTTTATATTTTTCCAAGCTACTCATCCACTTAGGGGCAAGAGAAAACCTTATGCATCTAACTCTGATAGGCATTTAACTCAGTAACCCAAACAGCAGCCTTATTGAACAACCCACATAATGGATTCAATCAACTTGGCAGTGAATGTAGCTTCTAGTTCACTTCTCAACCCCAGAGGTAGAATGGTTTACCAAGAATGAGCAGGTCTCGTTATGTCATCTTGTGTTCTATACTAGTGTAGAGGGTTCTAGCAGACCCCGGACATCCATCGGTGGTGTTCCCAGACAAACACCGAATCACGGGCTCTTTAAAGACCTGAATCTCCTCTGTTATTTTGCTGGCAAGTCACCATCTCCTATCTTAGACCTGGTCAGTATGTAGTACTGTCCACAGCATCCATTCTGCTATTAGGGCAGCTCTTTTCTACAGAATTTCTTCCTCGTGCTGCATATAAATTTGTCTCCAGGGCTTCGCAGAACAGGTCTAAATCTTTTCTTCAAGGTCAGATATCAGATATCACTAACTTTTTCGACTGTTTCCTGTTTATTGACATGGTGTCAAGTCCAACCACCCTTCTGCTTCTGCTTTGAACACTTGGACAAATAGCTTCTAATTTTATTTCACCCTACTTGATGAAACTTCGTAATCACCTTGGGTCAGGCTAGGTGGAAACACTTTCTTTGGGGGTTGAAAGTAAATGGAATTGAAGTCACCCAAAGGAAACTGATAGTCAATGTGGAAATTTCCACCAAGAACTCAGACCCAAGAGAGTGGAAGGCAGATGAGGCTAGATCTTCCAGGTGGACAAAACAGACCTTTTATGTTGTATCCTGTACTATTTTTGATGTAGCCAAAATCAAAGTCATTCTGAAAACAAGAAACAAGCTAACCCCTGTACCGTCTGTAAGATTCCCACTTCTTGGTTAATGTTCATAAAGTCTCTGTAACCCTGTCCCTTTGTCTCTTTCTTCTCGATAATAACACATTTTTTGGTCCATGTTCCCATACTGATGATGCAAAAAGAGTTCCGGATACTTTATAGGGGTTTGACATAAATATGTACTTGCTGATTGGTTTTGAGATTCACTTCCATTTTCCTGCACTCAAATGTTTGTACCTAGAGAGGTTGCACTGTAGACCAAGTGAGGAGCTTCCCTCCATGATCAATTAGGAACTATCCTTAGGAGTCCGTATTTCTCTTTCCTTTTGTCTTTCTAACCTCGTCATCCCTTACTCATCTTAATAATTACTGTAAGAGAATCAGCCCCAAAGTAACTTTGATTCGGTCCAGCTGCAGTAAGATCAAACAGGTTCAGTCGGTACTCGGGAATATGGCATTGAGAAGGGTTCTTCCTCCCAGTGGCATCCGTAGGGCTTCACGGAGGAGTGAAATTTGGTAAGAAATGTTGAACTGATTCATTGACTTGATGTGGAAGTTGAAGGAAGAATATTTAAGGCACCAGAAACAATAGAAAAGCACAAGCTATCTTCAGAAAAGACCCTCTACTTTAAGTATTACGGATTCTGGAATTTCCTTAAGAGGAGAAAAAAATGTCCAGATATTCAGGGTCAATGGGAAGGTAAAGGGCATAGAGGAAGGCTAATTCCACTGCTATTTTCTGTCTTGTCTCTTTATAGTTGGAAGATAGGATGAGGTGCCAAAATATAAGCCAGCGCATACAGTATGAACAAGAAGCTTTATAACATAGGTACCCTACTCTTAGAGCGAACACGTGTGTCTTTTGAACCCCTGCAAGAGAAGAAGCAAGACATTCTTATTTTCTTGTGACGTTAGGTCAGCAATTAGAAAGGACCCTGCTATCACCTATTCCACTTGGTGTTAAAATTCCCTTACTGGTTCACTGCTAAGTGGTAATCCAGACTCCGTGTACGCGTCACCTGCATCAACAAGCTCATGACTTCTTGGGTCTTCATTTTCTCCATCAGACTTTGTTCCAAGCCCCCTCCGACTCTGAAGCAGAACCGGGTTTGGGGATTGTGTCCTCCTGAGTGCCACACAAAACTCATCTTTAGTACACAATAAAATGTTCTTCCTCCCTTCATTTTCCTCCCAGATATATTTGTTTTCATTTTGGCAACACATTACTTAAAAAAAAAAAAAAAACTCTGAGTTTTAGCTAAAGGTTAAAAACCCTTTAAACGTCCTTAAAAATAGTCTGAACGATTTTCTGAGGGTCAGGTTTTAGAGTTGACAACTTTGTTGTTGTTGTCTTTATTTTCTTACTCCAAAGACAAATTGTTCTGACAGTTGGTACATACATAGCTTTATGCCCTCCCCCGGTGCCCAACCCATGGACAGTACCCTCCAGTTACCTTCCCTGCTCATAAGGACCTTAAAAGGTTGAAAAATGTCTGTGCATGATCTCCACCTCTAAAACGGAAGAAGTCAAATGCAAAAGATAAAGTTCTGTTGAAACTCCTTACTTCTGTCTAGTTGTTCTTTGCCAGAGGAAATCATTCTTGGGGGTCAGTGTGATAGGATGTTATGGTCTTTGGTAGAAATGTATACATTCTTCCAGTGGTGCTCTGAGTTACCAAGGACTGTCGTACTATTCCTCCCCAGGTTTGAATTAGAGGGCCCTAATGGCAGAACCTGTCACCAGTCTCCTGGGCAGGACTTGGGGATGGCTTTCTGAGCTCTAAAATAATAATTCCTAAGAGAGCTTACAAACTGCTTTCACACATGAAACAGCCCTGGGAGGAAGGTTATTAATAGCCCTATCCTAGAAGAGAGAGCCGAGGCTCGGAATCGTTAAGTGACTTGCCAAAAGCGATGCAGCTGGTAAGTGGCAGATCTGGGGACACAGCCAGGTCGTGCAAGTCCAGGGCTCTCTCCAGCAGCCACTCTCGGGGCACAGAATACCTCCGAGCGCACTGTATGCTTTGCCCGGACTAACGTGCCCCCTGTGCAAAGGCAGCCAGGGCAAATCTCCTAGCCCATTACAGACCTCAGGTGGCAAAGCCACGCGTGGGCTGCGGTGCCTGCGATCGCTGGGAGCCTGCGCGCATCGTCCGTGTCATCTTGTGGGAAACGACCAGGTATTCTGTCCGATCAGCACTGCGATGATGTCGGTCGGGGAAGGCCACCGCCAAGAGCAAACCGCTGTGGCGCTGAAGTCCGCCGCAGCAAATCTCCCCAGAGACGGTTTACTTCCCATGAAGGGGAAAACTCTGGAACCATGAGGTGCAGCCTCTCAGCCAAGATCCTATCATTTCGAATGCAGGAGAAGGCAGAGGTGACTGGGTCCTTAAGACAGGTCTCTGTCCCGTGGGCTACGATTTATGGCCCCAGAGACAGGAACTGCTGTAGGTAAACAATGCCTATTATTCTTCCTCTCAATCACAGTTATTGACACCCAAGGGGTCTGTCCCTGCAGCAGGCATTTCCCACCCAACCCACCCACCCATGACCTTGAAATGTCTGGGAACAGAGGCTGCAGGACTGAAAGCAGCCCCACAGTTGGTGTTTGCCATTTGAGAGACAGGGCTGCCCCGGCCGGTATGGTTTTGTGATTCGTGGGTGCTTGTTCCAGGGAGTTTGGTACTCCATTGTTCCCAGGATGCTTACTGGGAAGCCTCTGTGTATATTCTAGAAGTTGCCTAGCACGGCAGTTCCACAACTCACCATTCCTTCTCTTGAGTCGCATCCCTCCGGAAGATGTGCCTTTTGATGCGTGCTCTTGGGCCTTTATTTTCTCCCATTTCTCATTATAGTTGTTTGGCTTCCAGTTAAAATCTGTGAACTGATTGCAAGATATTCCCTCTTCATCTGAGTTAAATCTCCTGTAGCAAACCTGTAAAATGATCTCATCTAATAAGCTTTCTAGGCTTTTCCCTCCCTAGACTCTACCATCCATCAAGCCGCTCTCACCATCCCTCTGCTTATTCCCTGGGATTAATGAGGGCCAAGTGAAGTCACTTCCCAAGTGAAGGCCTCTCACCCCTTCCCACGCTTCACACTTGGAACACACAAGGACGTGCCAGTGGGGCCAGTGGGGTGGTACTCTTGGCCGAAATGGCAACATTCAGAGCCTGGCAAGGTGCCTCGTCTTCCTGTGAGGCTTGAGAAATGCTCTGGCCGAAGCCATAGAGAGCGATTCTTGTAGGATAGTTGGAGTACCCCCACCCAGGAGTGAACAGAAGAAGAATTCTGAGAACTCTCCAGAATTACGTGGGTGAGTAGGCCCGGGTACCGACTCCCCTGGGTGCAGCCTGTGACATCTCGTTAGCGGGAAGAAAAGGACAGTGAGGCAGTCAAGATGAAGAAGCAGCCCTTTAAAAAAAGAAGGGGAGTCACAAACCCTGATCTCCCTTTACACGATGTAAAGAAAATTATGAATAAAACTTTTCCTTCCTCCATTCTACACGATACAGTCCTCCATATGTAGGGAAAACACAATCGCGTTGTCTTTAAAACACACACCCGTGCACGTGCGTGCACACACTCGCACGCATATGCACATACAAACGTCTTCCAAGAAAGCCGATCCTTCAAAAAAGAAATCTTATTTTAAAACACTTGGGTTTTTCAGGCCAGGAAATTAATAATTCCTAGACCTGACCCATTTTTGTGGCTGCCAAAAATGAAAAGAAAAAGCTCTTTAAATTTTGTATGGATCCATTTATCTCTTAAAATATGCCAAAGCAATTTGAGGTGGGGGTGGAAACGAAAGTGTTTCTCTCTCCTGCCTGATTCTCTTTACATTTCTATCTGTGGGGGAAAGAGTAAAGCCTCTTCCCGGGCCATTCTTATTGATGCATCGTGTACCACATTGGAAGGTTCCTGCTCGCTCCGTGCGTGCCAGGAGGAGAGAATCACACTTCCTCTCCTGACTGCATTTACTCCACCATGAGAGAGTAAATATTAAGTCTGGATGTCTTTCCTCACTAAATTATTTAACACTATTTCTGAACTGCGTTAGAAAATGTAAAAAGGGGAGAAGCTAGTTTTTCTTGGATACATGTCTCCTTTCTTTTCTTTCTTGGGAGACTTAATTGTGAAGAGGGGAAAAACTCTAATACCTTCTCATCTCTTTTTCTCTGTGGGTGACAGCTGATGATCACTTAGGAATCATAAGCCAGAAGTAGGAGAAGAGCGTAGCCAGGTTATGATGTATCTGCCGTGTTTCATTCCTTCAAACTCAGACTTCAAAGGAAACGGGATTTTTCTCAGTTAAATGCCAACAATAGAAATGGCCTGATTTTAATTTCAAGTAGTAAAAGGCAAGTGGATATTTAGGCAGTGCTTGCATTTTACTAACCCTTCTGCCTCGTTTTTAGATGAATTCCAAGCACATCGATGTATCGGGGAGAAATGGCCACAAAGAGCCAAAGTGCCTTAGACCTCTCTTGGTAGCAAGTTGAAACTGGTAGACACAGTCCCGGCCGTCCCACTCCACTGAAATGTCAGAACGGAGACGTATCCTTGATGAAGGAGATTTAGGACCCTGGAAACTGAATCTTGTCACCAGCGTGTATAGTGAAGTCGATGCGAAGTCACATTTAAATGACTTTCTTCCTTTTACTCCCCGTTTATCCTCTTGGGAAAGCTGATAAGCGAATGATCCAAGAATTCTTTTCCTTAGTAAACAAAGTCAGAATCTATTCCCCCCCCCCCAAAAAAATCTGAATTCTGTCCTCGTTCTTCTTCAGGAAACCCATCAAAGAGCAAACAGAATTAAAGATGACACTTGATTGTCTGATCCTTTAGCATGAATAAAATTATCCTGTGATTGAATGTGCCTTAAGTGAAAATTTAAACTTAGATGCAGCGTTTTCACAGCTGGATGTAGCATTAACTTCTTCCAGGCTAGCTGCTCAGTGAACTACTTTGTTTTTGTTTTGTTTTGTCTTTTAAACTCCACGTTTATCATTAGTTTAGCAGATTTGGGGCTCTTTCTCTCCTGGGAATATGTGCAATGATGAGACACACCAAAAAAAGGAAGGGAAGGAACTTTCTGAGTTGCAAATCTGTGCCATGAAGGAGACGTGACATGGAGATGTGGAGCCCGAGGATAGTAATTTCTCCGAGCTGCACACACGAGCTTTTATTTCGTGGCTTTGTCACAGGCTTTTCTCCTTCTGTGCCGTCACCTTTGAGAAAAACGATTGCACCTTCTCCAAGTCTGCCTTTTTAACAGCTACAGTGGAGTTGGCAAGACTTCCCCAGCTCTGAATATAGCCATTTGCCGACTCCGGCCTCTTTGCGAGACTGACTCAAATCTGTGATCTTCTGTTCAGCATACACATCAGCAAAGTGAGAAGATGAGCACTAAATATAGGCTCTATTAACTTTACTTTTAGATTTACTGCCTTCAAAAAGTGCCTATTCTGAGAAACATAAACGTTATTCCTACATATGTATGTACACACGGTACCCAGAGTCATACTGTGCAGCCTTCAAAAACATACCATCTAAAGGAGTAGGTGCTAAGATAAGGAACGCTTGCCAAATGGAAGAAAGTCACTCATTTCCAATATCCCCTCGCGAGTGGCACCGTGGAACAGGCTGCAAACACATTCCCTGAGCATTCCTTGATGATACAGCCACTTTATATTTATATCGACTGCATGGGGCACACTGCGGAGGCTTCCTGTACTGTGTTTCAGGGGACAAAAGGCTGAATGGAATTGGGTTATTTAGTCAGAAAGAAACATTGTTGAAGAGAATTAATAGAGCCAGGATCTGTATTAGGATATGTGTCATATGTGTGTTCTATAAACTAAGCATTGGTGGGTTTCGGATGTCAGCACTTTTTTTTTTCTCCCTTTATCTCTCAGGCTAGCATCAGTGAAAATGGAAGAAAAGTCTTGGCTGTGAGGATTGGAGGCTCAGGGGGCCAAATGTCCTTGCCAGATCCTTAGCACATCTTTACTTTGACTCCTAAAAATAGTAGCATATGTTATCGGGTGGCTTTTGTTTCCATAGTTCTGTCACGGGCATTGCAAGCGTCGATGCTCTGATGGAATGAGGGACGCTCATCCAGGTGTGGCATAGGAGAGGATCCAGGGAACTAGGATGAGGTAGACCGTGCATGATTTTAGGAAAAGGGTTGAAGGGAGGACGTGCTTCCAAAAAAGATCTTTCTCAATGTGTCGTCTGACTCAACCAGCTGGCAAATTACACTTGCCAAGTCGCTCTCTTTCCTTCTAAGTCATTTGGCTTCATGTTCATTTGAATACGCCTCTCCTTTAGGAAAGAGAGATGCCTTCAGTTAGCCTCTCTCCAAGGAAGCTCTTGACGTCGTCTTGGTCACAAAGTTATCTCCTGCCCCACCCACTTTCACCAAAAGGAAGTAAAGAGGGACGAGCTATAGAAGATGGTTTCCATGGCACTGCAGTCAGCCACCATTCTGCCTTCCATATAAGGAGCCCCCCTACATACACCAGGGATGAGGCTGGAACAGATTACTGTTGCATAATCTCGAGTGTGGACCACCCTGCTTTAGCTGTCATCGTTTTGTGAGACCAGTTGGCTCCTTGGAGAAAGAGTGATACTCTTCACTAAAAATGTCTACTCTTCCTGTTGACGTTCATTTTCTGTTTTTACCTTATCCAATTTCCACACTAGTCATTTTCTATTTTTTAGAGAATCAGATGTCAGTGCTAGATAAGAGTTGAAGGATCTCTGTGTGGTGTCAGAAGAAGTATTGGGTTCTGGGGGTTTTCTCCTTGGGAACAAGACGGACGGGGAAAGAGACAACAGGGCTCTGCTCCAGGTTTCAACCTGATGCCATGACTATGAGAGAGAGTTTTGTGTAAATGTTAAATGGTACTCACAAGCGCACAGAGAAAGGAGAAGGGGGAGACAGGGAGAGGCCAGGTTTTCTCTCCACTGAGAGCAAGAATGCCCCACTGAGTACAAGCATAGCCCCTCCACGATCAGCTGCTAGTCAGAATAACATTCCCTGATTTAGGGAAAACCACACAAAGACATATAGGGAATATGCCTTTTTTCACATGTGTGGTACTGACAGAGCCATGATATTCCTAAAATACAGGTTTCTCTTTCTTATTTTATTCTTAGCAAATCACATTTCTCCACTACGTGAACCATCACTGACTTATCCAAAATAACCCACATGATTCCCTATGAAAATAAGAGAATAAAACCTGTTATAAGCAAGTGATTTGGGTATTTTCTTTGTATTTATGTATTATCCAATTATATTAAAGCATTTCTACTTACCTTCAATCTGTTTTTTCTCTCAATTATGTTCTTCCAATGCTCTATAAGAATAAATATGAAAATGATATTCCTTTTTTTCTGTAAAAGAACTGCAACTCCTTTATTATATTTAGAAATCCAATAAACTTCTTATTACATATACTTGTCTTTGTGTGGAATTCTTTTTGAGTCGGGTAATCCTGGTCTCCTTTCTTCTGACCCCTTTTACCGTGATTCATTTTTTATATCATTTGCTTTCCAGATGGTCTTCTGAGAAGGGAATGCCTCTCAGAGCAAAGATGATGCCAGCAAGAGTATGAAGGCACCCACTGTCCTCCACTAAAGCACAGATCTTCAGGTTGGATGTATTCTAAAATTACTTGACCACTCTGTGTCTTAACCTTACAAGTGAAGGATTTTTTGCCTTTAAAGCTGGATCCAACTCCCAAATGGGTCTCTAGATGTGGGGGTGGGAGGTCTCCACTTACCACCAACACTGGCTGACTCTTCCACACTTCTTTGTCCATACCGCGTGTACTTCTCAAACATTGAGAATCTGCTCCGTACTAGGCACCTTGAAGGATATGGGTCTACATCAGGCAGTTCCTGCTTTCAAGACTTCTATAGTCTACTAGAGCTGATAGATACAGATACATATGGGGAAAGGAAAGAAAGACTCAGACACTTGGGAGAATAACTGAGCATTTTGAAAACTTTGTTCATTGTATCATTTTTAACAGCTCTGATCTGGAATTATTTTTGCCTTCATTTTACAGATAAGAATGCAAGACGTAAAGTTAATAACCCATCATGGCTGGTCACTAAAAAACTTTTTTTCATTTTTTTAAGGAACAGATCTACAGGAGAACCCAGTATCCCTGACACCCAGTCCACTGGTTTGTCCACTAAACCTTAAGAGTGACTAGAACTGGAGGATACACAAAAGTCCTCCATAAAATTCAGAAAAGTATCCCTCTCTTTCCCACTTCGGCCTTGGATTTCATCTCTCCAGCATCACCTCTCAGCCTACCAATGCTGGGGGATCTGAGAACACAGGCGCGAGAAGCCTGTACACAGAGGCCACCATTTTTCAAAAAGATTTATTTATTTGTTTCTTTGAGAGAGAAAGAGCACGAGGGGTGGTGGAGGGGTTTGCAGGAGGGGAGGGGCAGAGGGAGAGAGACTCCCTCTCGAGCAGACTGCCCACTGAGTGCAGAGCCTGACTCAGGGCTGATCTCAAGACCCTGAGAGATCATACCTGAGCCGAAACCAAGAGTCAGACACCCTACCAACTGAGCCACCCAGGCGCCCCAACAGGCCACCATTTTTAAAGTTGCCAGACAGAAGATGTTTTTGGATAAGCAAATAATAGACAAATCACTGGGATTCAGGGCATTCATAATTTCTTCCCAGAAAGTTGTAAACAAAGAAGGGCATATAACATGTAACCTTGTCTCCCCTTTCCCTGTTTGTCTTCTATTACTCACTTTCTGTTCTTTGACCTTCTGCTGCTCTCTGTATTCTAACACTAGCAACATGTACATTCGTTGGTCCTATTCACAGACTGTGAGAGCATGAAGGCCCCTTAGAGTGCTTTTACTCTGATCTAGTGAGGGAATACCAAGTCCCAGAAACATAAAGGGATTTATCCAAGGTCACAAAATAATTTAATATCAAGGCTGGATCTTGAGTCCAGTGCTATCATACTGATGACTTTAATAATGTGGAAAAAACTGGGACAAGTGTCCTATCTATAATTTCTATTTCTATGAAAAAATAAAAACATTAGAAATACACAAAAATGGAGAGGGCTCAATGTTCGTAGACCCTAATAAGAGAAATTCTAAAGGAAAATAAACCAAGAAGGAGTATCAGGGCTGCAACAAGGACTGATGAGCAAAGAAAATGGCAGCCATATAGTTTAACCTCCAATAAGTTAGGCATATCCTAGGAATACGAGTTGAACATTAGAATATGATTTATAATTACAATATTATTTGCCACTTGCACAAAACAAAATAGAAAAATCCTATGATCATATCTCAATAGATGAGGAAAAAAGATATAATAAAATAAAAACACAATTAAAAAAAAAAAACCCTTAGCAAACTAGGAATAGAAATTTCCCTGAGTAAAGACTATCTATGCAAAAATTACCCCAAATGGTGTGACATTAGAAGTGATTATTCTAAATTATAAACAAGAGAAAGATATCTACTATCACCACTTCCATTTAATTTTGAACTGAGAACTCTAGTCAGTACAGTTATATTAGAAACATAAATGAAATTTATAAAAAATGGGATGTAAGAAACCAAACTATCATCAATCATAGATGATGTAACTATAGGAAATTGGAAATCCAAAATAGGCAGATAATTGGCATTCAGAAGTTTAACAAGTTTGCCAGCTATAATGTTAATATACAAAAAATGCATTTTATTTCTATGCAACAGTCACGAAAAAGTTTGATAACGTATTTTGAATAAACCATGTAAAATAGTAACAAAAAAAAACAAAGAATACCTTTTTTTAAATGCAGAAGACCTTAATGAAGGAAATCATAAAATTTTACTGAAAGACATTAAAGTAGATCTAAAGAAGTGGAAAGATAGACCGTAGTCAAAAATAGGGAACTATCATAAAAATAAAAATTCTCCTTAAAGTGATCCATAGATTTAATGGAATTCTAATCTAAATCCCACCATTTTTGTCTATTAACTTTGAGAAGCTGATTATAAAATTTACCCAGAAAAGCAAACGGTAAAATTCCCAAGACTTTTGAAGAACAAGAATAATTTTGTTTACCAGATAAAACCTTACATAAAGCTGTGGTCATTAAGGCAGTGTATTATTTGTATAACAAAACAAATATACAACTGGACCACAGTTGAGAATCCCAAACCAAAACCATCCATTTATGGTTACTTAATATATGACATGGATGATATTGCAAATCACTGTGGAAAGGGTAGATGCTGAGATAATTGGTTTTTCATATGGAAAAAAAATAACATCCCATGCCTACCTCTTGTAGACAAAACTTTAAGACCTATTAAAAAATCTTTATGACTTTTAGTTTACGAAGGATTTCTTGAACAAAATTTAAAAAAACATTAAATGTATAAAGAAAAGAATGGATAATTTAGACCCCACTAAAATTAAGAAATGTAGTTAATCAAAAGATTCATAATAGATTCAAGCTGAGAAAAACTATTTGCCAGACATGAAACAAAAGGTTACTATTCAGAATCCACAAAGAATTCCAAAGAAAGAAAAAAAGAATTCAGTAGAAAAATGGGCACAAGAACAGATATTTCATGGAAGGGGAAACACACATGGCTAATTGACATATGAAAGAACGTTTAGATTAGTCATTAGAGAAATGCAAATTAACACCAATATGAGTTACCATTTAAAGTATATCAGCCAGCTCAGCAAAAATCTAGAAGTCTGATAATGTCAAGTATTAGAGATAATGTGGAGTAATGGTTATTTATATGCAATACTGTTGGGAGTAGAAATTGTGAAAATCACTTTGGAAAGCAATTTAGTGGGCCCCTGGGTGGCTCCGTCGGTTAAGCATCTGCCTTCGGCTCAGGTCATGATTTCAGGGTCCTGGGATCAAGCCCCATGTTGGGCTCCCTGATCAGTGGGGAAGCCTGCCTCTCTGTCTCCCTCTGCTCCTGCTCCTGCTCCCTGCTCATACTCTCTGTTTCAAATAAATAAATAAAATCTTTAAAAAGCAAGCAATTTAGCACTATCTAATAAAGATGAAGGTGTGCAAATCCTACAACCAGCAACTCCACTCTTGCCCATGTACCCCAGAGACAAGTACAAAGATATAAAGAGCTGTACAGTTTGTTAATGGCAAAAGCTAGAGATAACACAAATGTCCATCTGAGGATAATTAATCAGTTAATGATAGTATATTCCTGCAATGGAACAATGTATAACTGAACATAATGAATGTACTCTAGGCTGAGTAACTTGATATGGTCAGTTCTTAGAAACATAATATTAGAGGGAAAAAACAGTTTTAAAGGATAAATATATTCATATGATTTATAAAAAAATTAAAAATAAGCAAAACTAATTATGCTAAGTAACTATATATGCATATTCTTATGTACATACTGGGGAACAAGATAAAAGGAGGAAGATGTGATTGGTAAAGACATAGGGGAAATTCAGTGGTGTTATTAATACTAGATTTTTTTAGTTGGGTTATGGGTTCATAGGCACTTGTTATGATACATTATAATATGTGCTCTATGTGCATCTTATAGTTCATAATATAATTGTTAAAAGAGAAAGGAAGGGAAGAAGTGCTCCCTGGTAACTCCACTTTCTACTCCAGGACAGAGTCAAGTGCTTAAAACATCCTTAGTGACCAGTGCATCTGAGATTAAGGCTACCTTTGGGAAGGGTCTAAGGGAAGTCTCCTCTCAGTACTTTATTATTTTTTTAAGATTTTATTTATTTATTTATTTATTTGACAGAGAGAGATGAAGCAAGAGAGGGGACACAAGCAGGGGGAGTGGGAGAGGGAGAATCGGGCTTCCTTCTGAGCAGGGAGCCCGACATGGGGCTCGATCCCAGGACCCTCGGATCATGACCTGAGCCAAAGGCAGACACTTAAGGACTGAGCCACCCAGGTGCCCCTCCTCTCAGCACTTTTTATACAAAATCCTAGAATCCACTTGTTTAGTTAAATGTAAAAGAGGGTGAAAGGAAAATGGAAACTAGAGCAAAGCTCTCAGTGTGGGCCATGCAATTATAGGATATTTCTCTTCCCATACTTCCCTGCCCCTGACATCTTCCACAAAGTCTTCTTCCACCAAATCTTTGCTACTTTCTTTATTGAAACCGACTAGCCCCTCTTCCAAGTTCCCTTTACAGTGCAAACTAGCATACCATCCTCCCTCAATTGTGTCCATGTCTGCATACCCAAACGTTTATGTTTTTATTCATTTATTTATTTATTTTGAGAAGGGAGAAGTCTTACAAATTTAGGGGCTCCCAAAATATCTAGCACAGCCTGGCACATCCCGATCCCAACTGAATTATTGTCCAGTGGAATTAAACTGGTCATCTTTCAACTTCGCCTTAGCTTCATGTCCAAAACAAAGCATTTCACCTCTTTCTGCTTTGGCTGTTATGTTCAGGATATTGGTAAAATACTCATTATTTTCCTACGGCGATGTAAAAGTAACAATGGTAGAGAATTCTGCATGAAGTACCCCAAACAAGTTTCCCGAATTCAGGTGAGAGGGCCCCCCTCTCAACTCTCTTATTAAGGGCATGAGTCGGGTAAACAGGAAGAAGGAAGGAACAAACACACTACAGTCATGTCAACAAAGTCTGCCATGTCCTTTGAGTCATGCAGAACCCAAACCTCAATTTGGTCCCCAAAACCTCCCTCTCATTTACTCATCTAATGGCTCCCCATTCCTGTCTCGTCTCCTTAAAGCCCGCTCCCTCACTTTGTCCGCCCTGCCACAGTCCAGGCTTTCATTCCTTTAGCAAATCATTTCAGAGTCTACACTTTTCTCCCTCTCTCAGTCTTTCCGAATCTACCCCTCACCTCACCTCTAAACCAGCCTCCACTGTGGCCAGCCTATTTCTAAGCCCCAAATGGGACCACACTGCTCCCCTGATCCCAATCTTGTCGATCTCTTCATTGCCCCAGGATACAACACAAACTCCTTGACATGACCCTGAAGACTCTAAGTTACCTTTTCAGACTTATCTGCTCCCACTCCTCCCCGCCCCAACATACCCTCCATTAAACCAGGAAGCATTTCTAAACTACGCCTTCTCACTTCTCCATGCCTTTGTAGTCCCTTCTTTGTGATTAGACTGCCCCTTCCTCTTCCTGTCTGGCGCCCACCGAGAAATTACAAAAGGACTCCATCCAAAGGCCTGCTTTGAGCCCTGACCAACCCTGACAATAAGCCTCTGACCCCTCTTTCTTAGAACATTAACTTTAAAAAGCTTACAACTGCAAGTCCCTCCTCTGTCCCTTTGAGACATAAGTATACACACACACACACACACACACACGCACACACAGACATCTCCTACAGCCCAGGAATATCTTTCTCAAGGAACTGAAAGCCACTGCTTTGAAATGTAATCATCAGAAAGGATAGGGCTTTTGTCTGCCAGTCTCTGTGGGAGGATAGAATCCTGACTTCATGATTGCCAGCTAGCAGACACAGCTGGGCTAATCACAGTCCTACTGACCAACTCTCTTACTGGCTTTTTATAATTTTTCACTTCCTTGATTCTAGTTGAGCCCCTGTCTACTCCCCTCCTTGCTACCTTCTGCTCCCTTTAAAATGCCCAGCACCCCCTGAACAAATGGAAGTGAAGTTTAGCCCTTTCTCCTCCTGTCAGTAGTTACAGAATAAAGTGTTTTCTCCACTTGAACTCATGTCTAGCTTTGTTTCCCTTTGACACTACTACCAAGGCCCAGCCCCCATGTTACCCACTCCTGGAAATTCTCCTTGACTTCCAGGGTGGTGGTTCTCACTCTTCTACATGTAAGCCCATACAAATTAGAGCAGACATGTACTAGGGGTACCTCTCATATTAAACTAAAATTTGTTTTTTTCTAGTCAAACTTCCATCCAGACTGAAACCCTGAAGGTTGGAAGTTGTGTTTTGCTCCTCTCTGTATACACTGAGCCAGGTATGTAACAGGCCTTGAATAAATGCATATTAAGTAGACATTGAATGAATGAATGAATGAATGAATGAATGGGCTGGTGTGAGGAATGGTAAGGGTTAAGATGTACTCTCTTTCTAGAGTTGTCCCTAAGGGAAATGGAGAGTGAGAGATCTGGCTGCTGAGTAAGAGAAAGGCAATTACACTCTTCCAGGAGGAGAGGAAGATCAACCCGTATAGACTTGTTCTCTCATGCCACTGAGATTTTCCACTCCATTTTTTCCCTTCTCAAATCCTTCTAAATTTTTATGTGAAACTTTTTCTCCTCAAGGGCTGTGAGGAACCATTTTGTAGTCTTTTCTGTAATACAGGGGCAAGGGAAGACGCAAATCCCTTCAAACACTGGACAAAATCTGCCAACTGAAAGGGCTTCTTCTTGGGCCATAACCAGACGCAAATGTGTGATGTCAAGCCAACCTAAACTATCCCATTGTTTTCAAGTGTGACTAAGTACTGACTAATATTACTTCCTCTGGCACTTTTTTTTTTTTTTGACTCAGTAGAATGGAAAAGTTCCAGGCCGTTGTTATACATTGCTGTCTGGACAGAATGACTTCCTGTGCATCATAACCACTTGAGAGAGGGGAAAAAAAATGGAAGGAAAAAAAGAAAGAAAGAAAACCTCTCAAGAATTCCCTTAAGTTTAGCAATGGTTTTTTTTTGTTCTTGAATTTTCTTGTTTTTGTTTTTGTTGTTCTGTGCTAGTCACAAAGGCAAGAAAGAATCCAAGTTAGAAAAGACCTTGTCCAGGTCTCTAGTGAGGAGCCAACACTTTCCCTGCCCTTCCTGAGATCTGCAGTGTCGCCATGACATCCTCGCCAAGCCGTTCAAGCATGATGTAAACACTCTCTTTCTTCGGGAGCGCTGTCCCTTCCAAAACAAGTCCTCACACCTTTGGGCTGCCAGCAGTTGCTTCTACCTCCCAGTAGATTATTCCTCATCGTTCTGCCTTCTGGGAAACAAGTTGTGTTTGCAGACAGTAAAGAAACTTCAGAGCCTTGTTCCATGTGGACTAGATCACTAGAGACAGAATTGGTAATGACTTCTCTCAGGGAGAAAATGGAGAAATGAGCAGAACTGAAGCTCTGGGAATATCTTCAAAGGCAGGAAAAAGAGAAGCAGGACACCCATTAAATGTACCTTTGAAAGGTCAGAGAGCTCCCTCCTCCCTCATCAGTAGCAGATGACAGCACATATTGTTTAATATAAGCCTTTCAGACCAACGGAGTCCCACTATTTCCTCTCCTCCTTCTTCCCTTCCAAAATCTTGAAAGATGTCAGCCCCTGCCTCACCCAGCTCCTCTGGATGCAAACCCCATTAGTGTCAGCCTTTGTTCTGAACAGTTAGCAGCCTCAGCTTCTCCTCTCTCCCAGCCTGTCTGGCGGCAGGAAGGATTGACCGACCTATGCTACATTCCAGAGAAAGCCTGCTAGCCATGGGCAATGAGGAAAATCTCCCCTTTCTGAAATCCACTGCCAATGGTTTTGGTCACTTTTCCCAGGTTGTGAGTCATTTCTATAACTTCTGAGTTTCTACCAATTTTAGGGTCAGATGAAAAGCCAGTCCCCACAGGGCCTTTTAGTTCCCTGGGAATTAGGAAGAAGGATTCATTACATGGCAGAGATGATTGCTTTTTTTCTTTTCAACTGCGATTGGTGGCCCCGAAACCACAGCCATCAAATGCAGAAGCTCTGCTAAATCATCACTATTTCAACTGCTAATTAGTTCTAATGTTCACAGCAGAGGAGTCTGTGGGGGCAATAAACCGCTTCTTCAAGTGATTAAACTTCCAAGTGAACACACTTTGATTACCACAAGAACCATGCCTTTGCAAAGGTTCTCCAAGGCAACTAACTGCATCCCCAAGACATAGCTCTGTGAATGGACGATTAGTAGCCTGGAACTTGGGTGTGCACAGGCCTTCACCCTTTCTGCTCTGGCCAAATCCCTGCTCCACCTCTGGTTCTGGTGAGATGCCTCAGGGGACCACATGTGACAAAGTTAAACACGTTTCAGGGAATAGCAAGTTCACTGGGTTGGCTGAGATGACACTGCCCAAAGGCCTGGGCCATCAGATGGAGAATGACTAGAAGTGCAGTGGGGGAGACAGTCATCTGCTATGGCTGGGGTATCAGGGCCCCTGACCCTTGGTCCCAGTTTAAAGGTGTGGATTTGAAGAAAGGCGCTGTGATGGTCAGGAAAACTGAGGCACTGTGCCAAGTACTTGCACATGACATCTCTCCTAACAAAAACAAAGGCATTTATTTGATCCAGCTCTTTTTCAGAGGTATTCATTCAATGTGCTTAAAAAAAAAAAAAAAAAAAAAAAAAAAAAAAACAACAACCAACAACTACCCATGAACTATAGGCTCACTGTAGAAAAAGTAGAAAATACAAACAAGCAAAAAAGAAAGTTCTAGTATTCCATAAGCTCCTCATCTGGAGAAGCGTTTTTCAACCTCAGCACTCCTGACATTTTTAGTTGAATAATCCTTTCATTGTGACGACTGTCCTGTGTATTGTAGGGTGTTTAATAGCCTTCCTGGCTTCTACCCCCTAGAGGCCATTAGACCACTGTTCCCCCCTCCCCAACACTGGAACAACCAAAAATGTCTGGAGACATTGCCATATGCCCCCTAGTGGTGAAATCACTCCCATTGCGAATCACTGCTTTAAGGATAACCAGTAACACCATTTTCCAGTCTTTTTTCTTACATACCTACTAGTATTTTCATATTTTAATGGAATTATAGCATATGTATTGTTTTGTATTTCCATTTTCACTTAACCATAGCTCCTGAACATTTTCCCGTGTTGATATCTGCTCTACGTCATCTTAACCTCTTCATGTGCTCCATTGCATGGTTGTGCATTGGTTTATTTCATCCCCAATTTTGGGACAATTAGATTATTTCCAAGGGTAGTGAGAGTATTAAAACAAAAACAAAGCAAAATTATTGTGCCTCTTTTTCCTTCTAAAACGGGAAGAGGTTGGCATAATGCATATGAATAGGTAAATAAATTCTTATGCTCTATCCTTCCACTTACAGAAACCATTGGGGGAACATGAAAAGGACAGAAATCTTAAGACTCTTCCATGCTGAGGTGCCTGGGTGGCTCAGTTGGTTGAGCATGTGATTCTTGGTTTTGGTTCAGGTCATGATATCAGGGTCATGGGATCGAGTCCCATGTCAGGCTCTGCTGGGTGTGGAGCCTGCTTAAGTTTCTCTCTCTCCCTCCGCCCCTCCCCCCAAAAAACAAAACCCCATGCTGTTAATGAGTTAAGACCCTGCATGGAGTCCACTCCTAAGTCTCTAGTTAAGATGGCATACAAGTTGAGAAGTAGAGAGCCAGATTAATTTGAGAACTCTAAGGGAAAGGAAATAGCTTAGGGGTGGGTAGACAAGAAGGCCAAGAATAAGGGATCCTGGATAACAAAGAGCAGAATAGGTGGAAAGAGGCTTAGAATGGGGGAAGGAGGTGCTGAGAAAAGTAATTGTCTCCTGGGCATCAACCTCCTCACTTTCAAGCTCTTAGTAATATTTGACCACACTTTGTCTATGGCCAAGGTACCCAGGGGAGTAAAGAGCATTTGGGGTAGATTATATTACACAAAGTGGTACATTGCAATAAAAAGACAGCACAGGCCCATGCAAAATATAGAGTGAGGATGGACAATTAAACAGATCTTGGAGGCAGAGGCAACTAGGAGACTAAGAATCGCCAGAGATATTGGGATTAGGGCTTTCTCTGCACATGTGATCAGTGTCTGAGCCAATCTTGTTTAAATATTAAAGGCCAAAATTAGCTCAACAGGATAGAGAATTTAAGGAATAACCAGTCAGCACAGATTTAAATTACACTTTTTTGGGGGGGGGCTCTTATAAACACCACTACATTGAATGCTACTATAGTTAAATATTTGCCGAAAAATACTTAATTTTTTCTTTAAGGTAAATATTAGAAATGGAATTGCTCAACCTGAGAGAATGCACATTTTTTAAGGCTTCTGATACCTATTGTCAAACAGCCCTGATAAGGTTTTAATGATTACTATTTTATCATAGCACCAACAGGTTATGACAGTTCTCTTTTCCCCATTATTTCACCAACATTGGTATATGTTCTTCCCATTTCACAGATGAGCTGAATAAGGCTTGCCCATGGTCACCGAGTAGTGGAGCTGGAACCAGAGCCCACAGCTTTCTAACTCCAAGTCCTGAGCTGGTCTTTATCTACTGCGGGGGGTGTTCAATCTGTGGAAGACTCAGCCTGCATCAGCCCTGACCCTGTTACGCTCCTGCTTAATGCACCGATCTTAAGTTAAAGTCCAAACTCTTTCAGTGGCTTGGAAGTCCTTGGAATCCCAATCTCTACTTTCTTCTCTATCCTTTCCCTACCTTGAACTCTAAATTCCCACCATAGAATATCTAGTTCTCAAATGTCCTTTGCTGTCTATCTTGACCTGTTCTTCCCTTTCTCCCCACCCATCTTTCCCTGGGTAACTTCTGCTCATCCTTCAGATGGAACTTGAACATCAAGCCTTTTATGACCTTTGAACTCTGGATTATGTACCCCTACCACTCCCAGTGCTTCTACAGCACTTTTTACTTCCCCCTGAAAAGACTTATCAACTGTGTTGGAATTCTTGTCCAATTATTTGACTCCCCCATCAGTCATTAAGCTAGATAGGACAAGATCCATGTTTATAAAACCAAGATCAGTTTTTGTCAAGTAGTGTAATCCCCTTTAGACTAGACAGGTACACTCCAGTTTATCAGAACCCCAAACATTTTTGAGGCTTTCATGAACAGCCTGCCTCACTCCTCTGTGCTCCCTGTTGGCGTCTGTAGGCATTTTGAGTGCACTATTTTTGCAACAGACATATTTCCTGTTCATGCCAGGAAGAACCTTCCGATATTAAGAGTTGTCCAACCATTGGGTGGGCCCTCTCTTCCTTCATATTGTAAGAAGAGCTTCTGCATGTGCTTCTTAGTAACACCCAACCGTCCCAACGTGACTGGACCGGCCAGAGGTCAGGAATGAGCACGCCGCCTGGCGGACCAGCCCACCTTACACGTGCCAGTGGTCTCTGAATGTATGTAGAGCCAAATTGAACAAAACGACAGTCTTGGCAACAGATAACTTTCTAAGACTCGACAACCTGCTTCCAGCCCAGCCAAAGGCTTGCCACTCTGAGGCAAATGTCACTGTGGTGGAGTTGTCTTAATGAGAAGGCATGCTTGCTTCTCTTCTGGGGGAGTTTCCTAGAGCGATGCTCTTAGAAACTCCTTGGCAGGAATCCTGAGCCAGGCTTGGCATTGACAGCGTCCTCCTGCTGGCATTAACAAGCCTCTTATTTAAATGTAAATGAGCTCTCAGTGCCAGTTTGTGAGCGAAACACATCGCTTGTGTTAAACCAGAGCTGGGAATGCTACAACACACCAAATGTCGGCTTGGTTTCCACTTCCCCACCACATCCGCAGTTCTGAGTGGAGCTCTCTGTGCCTTGTCTTCTACAGACTTGGGAGTCCTCAGACAACAGAGAGAATTTGTCCAGCGAGTCCAGGGCCCTATTTATAGCCCGAAATATTCTTCGATATGACCTTGATCAAGTTACTTAGAGTTACCCCCCAAAAACAGGGCATTGTAAAATCGGGATCCCACATCAAATTCCACTCAGCAAAGGGCCCCACAAGGTCCAACAGGCCCCGCAGAGGGTCTTAGCTGCCCCTTCGGCTTTGCTGGCTGCGTCAGTCCCACTGTCCCTGCGGCTTACCTATGTTTTTAGCTGCTCTGATACTTATGTACACTCTCCTTCCTCCTGGCTTCTTCTGTTTCCACCCAAATACATACCGTGTGGTGATCTTGCCTGATGTCTGGTCCTATTTAGCCATCTGCTTCCCCACTCTGTTTCCTGGCCCTTATTTGTCCAATATTATATTCAATTTCCTGTTTTGGCATTTCCCTCTTTCAGATCTTTCTGGAGTTGACTTGTGTTCCTCTGATATCTGGATCTTGAGAGTTTCTTCCCCAGAAGCCCCAGTAACTAGCATTTTTAGAGCATGTGTAATGCTAGATGTGAGATTGTTTCTGTTTGTGTGGGTCCACTGCAGTTGGACTAAGCATGTACCTTGAGACCAAGGCTTGGGTCTTATCTGTGTTGGTAGCCCCAGATCCTGGCCCAAATCCTAATGAGGGAATAAATGAAGAGGTAGAGGAGAGAGTAGGGAAGGAAACCCGTTTCCTCACTAGGATCCTGTTGTGAAGGCCATGTAGGATTTTGTTCCATTTCACCATCCTTTGGACTGGCGTACGATTTTTAGCCAAGTGATCACTTTGACAAAATCCATGGCATCAAAACAATTGAGTTAGCCTCCAGGGTGTGCTATAAACATAAAACATATGTATTATGGGGGCCTTCCATGAGAAGCACAGTGAGCTGGATTCAGTAAGAAATGCAAAACGACATAAAGGCAGCCCCAGATAGAAAATAGGCAGTGTTACCTGGGATGCTTTGAATTTAGCAAAAGTGCCTGTGTTACAGAGCAGAAGCATGGTCCACAGCTTCGCTGTCTGAACGTCTATGTTTCTGTGCCACCTCAGCCCAGGTACTCATGAAAAGTTATATTTCTAACTACAGAGCCCAGACTAAGGTGGCCTGACCCTGCATCCCACTCTCTCAGTGCCGGTCCCCACTGGTGTCCCTGCACAGACTTGGCTGGGGTCTTGTGCTGCGGAAGATGATTCAAAGACTACCAATGGTACCTGCTGGTCCCAACTAGTCCTCGGGCGGATTTGTGGCTCCAGTGGAGAGAAGGGCTGAGGGCTGCCTGCTCTGGAGGATTTGCACCCACTTTCATGAGACTGAGCGCAGACAACGGTACACAGGCATGGGGGAGGGACGAGATGCTTTCCTTTCTTTTTCAAGAAACCAGTGATAGTCTTGCATTCTGCAGACTGTAAACTGTCGAGACAGAAGCCCTCACACTAAGATTGATATTCTCCTGATGGTGGATGGAAGCAGTGGGTCTCCACAATTGATTCTGCAGGAATCTGGTTATGGACAAGTGGGAGTAGCAGAAGTGGCAAAAGATGAGAGCTAATGCCTTGTGGCTTCTGATGATACTGTGCTTTGTGGGTCCATGTGGATATCTTCCTCAGGAACTCCCAACTAGAGATGGGAGATATCTTAAGGGAAGCTAATTTCTGGCAATGCTTTTCTTGAGTCCTCACAGACTGGTAATGCCTAAGGCATTTCTCCTACTCACCATTAGGAAAAGAACAGTATGGAAAGAGCCTAGGTTCTTTCCCTGGAGTCAGGAAACCTGGTGTTTTGTTCTGCCTCAGCCTTTCACGCAGAGTGTGATGCTGAGCAAATTTTTTCCCTCTGGAATTCAGTTTTTCTCATCTGTAAAATGAGGCAATTGGGCTAAATAAGGCCCAAGAAGAATATACCAAAGAGCAGAGTAGAAAAAGGGTTCATTAATTCATTCGTGTAACAAATATTAAGTGCCAGCTCCACATCAGGTAATGTGGGGGGCTCCACAGACAGCAGATGTGAGGCTTGATATATGGAAGTTTCCGTCAAGTGGAGAAGACAACCATTAATTAAAGGATTAAAAACAAAGATAACATTATGACTGTGATAATGCTTGGAAGGGGAGAGAAATGGCTCTCCAGAAGCATAAAGAGAAAAATGCAGGGGGCTCTAAACAGCACGTGTACATCGTACTTCAGGACGGCAAGAGTCTAGAGAATGGCACGGGTTTGTGTGCCGTGGAAGGTGCGCGGCCAGCGCTGGGCAAGCCCTGATCCTAGACACAGAAGATGGCGTCCCACAAGCCAAGAGAGGAGAGTTTTAGGAATTTAGTTGTCCAGTAAGAACTTGGTAGAAAGGACTATGTTTTGCGTATCTCCGTGCCCCTCCTTCCCCCACACACGTGGCTGCTAGCACGGAGCCCGGTACTGAGTGGGCACTCCACGGATGCCTGTGGAATAAATACATTTTTCTCAACTGTGCAAAAAAGCAAGATGCAAGGAGTTACCTGGGTTGCACAAGGTCCCCTAGTCAGCTGGTGGCTAGCGATAAGATGGAAATCCAACTTTAAAATCATACGATGTTGTAAAACAACTATTCCCATAGCTGCAACCTCAGAACGGACTCCTTAGGAACAAGGTCAAGTGCAACTGAGTCACCAAGAGGAAGGGATCATCGGAAAAACCGTTCCAAGAGGCGCACACATCCAGACGTGTGCACGTGCACGCCCACTCCCTCTCTTCCTCAGCCCCCATCATCATCGCATGGATGTCAGGCTACACCTTTGCTTTGTTCGCAGAGACGGAGGAAGAAAAGGACCTTGCCTGCGACGGTCTCTCTCCCCCGCCATGCATTTTTTCTTCTCCTAAAGGGACACTGGAGAGAAACGCTGTCTGGAAGGCTGACAGCTGGACGGTCATCAGATTTACTGAGGCAGTAGAAGAGGTCAGAGGCTAAGTGGAAAACTGTGTAGATGTAAAACATCCGCTTCCTTGAAGTATCGTCGTTCTCTGTGAAGTGGACGTCGGAAGTGATCTATTGTCCTCTGGTTCTCCTCACTGCAGGACTTGCTGCATTCTCTTCTAAGGGCGAAGCCTGCACGCAGGGTGCCGCAGACACTTGCCAGGCATGTCGGGCTGACGGCAGTTGGCAGTCGGTCTGGCGAGGGGCCTCGGCACGCTCCTGTAAACAAGGGCAAGAGGAGACTAGAGAACTCACCTCTGGGGGGGTCTGAGTGCAGCTGCGGCTCGGGCTGCCCTCTGAGCCTTTGGCCGGAGCCCTTGGAAATCGACTTCACATCGGTGACGTTCGTGTTTGCAAGAATACAGGGCAGCCTGGTGGCCGTCCCATGTCCTGGAGCAGCCTATTCTGCTTGCACTTTTCAAGATCAGAGAAGAAGCAACTTGGACCTGACAGCCTAAAAATCTATCCCATACTTAGTTATGTTTTCCAGTTGCGTGCACGGCACATTTTAGCCTTGTATGACCTATGGAGCACATATACGTATGTGTTGGGGCCGTCTGTGACATGGGAGTCTTGATGGACAGCGAGGCTGAGTTCCTCCTGGGGTGGGGAGCTGTCTGCAGAGGACTGGATGCTCTAGGGGTAGGTCAGCAGGTGAACTGATTACAGTAGTGACCAAGAAACCTGCTAGAAAGGAAGGTTCCTAAGGGACAAGAGAGAGTGGAGGCCTCTAACAAAGGTCCACAGAAAATGGGCCTTGGGGAAAGGAGAAGGGCCATTCTCAAGATATCATGCCCATTTTTCTCTTGATCAGCCTGCTGTTTCTGTAGTTTTGTTGAAATCTGTAAGGATTAGGAGCCCCAGGCAGCCTCGCTCTGGGGCCTATGGAACAGCATTCTAGAAAACATAGAGAAAGGCAGCACAAGGTGGTTTTACTGCTTTGCGGGTGCAACTATGAGTAGTGTCGGCACCTTTGTCAGCCTCATGCACTTCGATTTGGGGCAGCAGCATGAAGGGTGTTTTCATAGTCTGTTGCCAGAGTCAACAGAAATAACTGGAAGGAACAAAAGGAAATATGCCAAATGCTGCTGTGTACGGGAACACACGTGAGTCACTCCCTCAGGCTGCGCAGAAATAGTTCGAGAGAACTTCATAGAGGGTTGTAGATGTACATGTGTGGATAAGGACCAGGACAGGACTGCCTGGCGACTCGGATCGTGTCCCCACACTTTCTGCCAGATGAGTGTGGTAAACGGAAAACATGAGATTTATTGTTGTTATTATTATTATCCTTATTAATACGTAAAAACCTTCAGTATAGCGCCTGGCATAGAATAGTCAATAAATGTTATATAATACCATAAAAATTCCTAATATGGACCCCAAAACGCTATAGATTGATTACTTTGTCTCAAACTATGAGACATTGTCTTCATTTAGGAACTGTTTATCTTCTCTTCATATAAAATGTTCATATATACATTTTCATATGTATCTCTCTGTATTCACACACACACACATATATATATAGAAATTCATATATATACGCTCTTATTGTTTCTGGAATGTGTGTGTATATCCTGCAACTAGAACAAAAATCATGGCTCCTTCGGATGATCTACGAGGAAGATCAGACATGCTGTCTTGTGTTTCCTTTTGGAAGAATGCACCTGAGCCTCATAAACTTTAAAAATTGATGAGCCTCACAGAATTGCAGCTCTCCTGCGCCTCCGCCTGACATTCCCTTCCACCATTTTCCCTTCAGTAATATTTAGGGTAAAGGGCAAGAAAGGATGGTTTTCATGACAGCCATATGGTTGTCAACATTTGGGGGTATTGATCTCTTTTTACCCAACATCTGCCTCTGGTTTGGAGGAATGAAGGGGAGTATAAACCTTTCGGGTATGTCAGAGATATCCTCCACACGTGTTTAGAAAAATTTCTAACCTCTTCCCTTCTGTTTCCCACATATCACCCCAAACAGTGGGAGGGCGTGGTGTAGAACGATACAAGGAGTATCACTCCAGAACCACCCTTTACTAACTCCCTCCACAGCCCCATCACTTCGCCTCTCCAAGCTTCCGCTTCTTCCCCGTAAGAGGAGGTCATGACCCCAACCCCCACTACTTTACAGGACTGCTGTAAAGCCCGAACTAAACAGTGAATGTGAGCGCCCTTTGAAAGCTATCGATAAATGCAAATTGCTTCTGTTGGAGAAGATGCTTCAAGAACATTTGTTCATTGTCTGATATTACAGGGGTGTGCTGCTTCCTTTCTGATGGAGGCTCCTCCCTGACCATGCAGTTCCTCTTGTCAGGCTGAGCAGGTCAACATGTGAAACCTGAGGACGGGGGATCCACTCCTTGCACTCTCTCCAACAGCACGTGTCCTAAAGCTGGGCCCCGGTTTTGAAGCGTATGATGCATTCTCAGAGGTGGAGGGCCTGGCCCTTCCAGGGAGTCTGAGGACTAGACTCTCCCTCTTCGTTTCCATGTTTACCAGTCCTTCATGCTTCCCCAGCTAAGTAGGAAAAGGTCTCAGTTTGGATCCTGCCATTGTGTGAGCCCAAATGAGTCACTTCCTAACTGGGTTGTCTCGGCTTCCTCAACACATTTCTGACCTTCTTACATCCACCAGAATATCTCCACATCTGTGTCTTTCCACCAAAAAAAAAAAAGTCGTATTGCTAATTTCTCTAAGCCTTTTAGACTAGATATTTTTTGTAAACCACAGCTGATCTCTGAGACTCTTGGTTCTTACATGTGGATTTTATCATCTCTTCTGGAAAGTCGTGTAACCAACTATAAAATGGGGGTGTTGATACATTTTTAATTAATAGAATTTTCAAGTAATGGCTGTGTAAGTACCCATGTGAAGGATTTTTCTTGTCAGTGGTTTTCCCATCATGTGCTTAGAATGAATTTCAGTCCGACTGAGTCTTGCTAAGAAAACTCTTAGGACGAGCTCTGCTTTCCCAGCAAATATTGAGATGTGTTGACCTCAGATGGTTGGTTAAGCTTTGTCTTTCACTCAAAGTCTAGCATCAAATCCATTTAGCTTTTTGAGGCTTACCCATTATAAACACTTGGAAGATTTTACTGGCCGCTGTGGCAAAGGTATAGTCCATCCCAGAACATACAGAATTCGGTATAATGAGTTAATGGCCTCCTTACCGGTGTCCACATTCAAGAAACGACTTATCTTCCAAGGAACAACCAAGTAAATAAAGTACCAGCAAAGCCCACCGTGAACAGCTTTGGGGTCCTTAAGATTTTATTTTGTATGAAAAGACCCAGGAGGCCAGGAGGCCCACTCTCTTGCCTTTAGTCTAAACTCAACCTATGTTTCTTTTTAACAATCTCCTGGGAATGATGACAGGGGCACAGTGTCTCATTGTGCCTAGCAGTAATGCTGAAGGAGAAAGGCCAGGATCTTCAAAGTTAATACCTCTGGGCTTATTTTCCTTGAAGCAGAGACAAGCCCTTACACATGAACTAAGTGTCTTCGGTCTTTTCCTCATGCTACAAAAAGAAAGTGACCATGGTCAGAATTATGGAATTTCGCTTCTGGAAAAGACCAAAGAGGTCAAACAGTTCAACTTTTACTGGCAGCTGGGATCCACTGTAAATCATCTCTTCGAAATAATTGTTGAGCCATTGCTTGATTATCTCCAGTTATGGGGAACTCACCTCTGATGAGCTCTACTATTGAACAACTTTACAAAAAGTCACTGTTTTTACGCTAAGCTATAAGTGACTTGAATTTCTACCCACTGATTCTAGGTACATCCTCTGATGCCACAGAGAAGTCATTTCAACAAATCTGTCCCCTTTTCCAATGGCAACACTTCCTCAATCTGAACATAGTGAACTTTCCCTCTTAAGAAAGGAAATGAAGCTTCCACTTAATCCTACCTCATGCTAGATTCTACCATTACCTCCCACGATCCTCATTATCATTGTATGGGACTGGAGTTACCAACGTTCATTAGCCCACTAAAGCTCAGAGAGGTGGAGTTCAGCAGGGCCACCCCGCTGGAAGGTGACAGGCCAGGAATTCAAGACCAGCCTTGGGAAACCCAAATGGCGGTACCTTCCATCATTGTCTGCTGCTTCCCAGCACAAAGGATCCTGGCAAGACCTCGTGTTGCTCCTTTTCACATGACCCACCTTAAAACAAGGAAAACTAGAGAAGACACATAGCATTAAGTGGCAGTCTTGACTGCCTATCTTGGTGCCAGATACCCTAGAGTGTGAGGTTACTTCCCCAACCTGAAGGTCTGGAACCAGGCAGGAAATTCAGACACGAAACACTGCTCCGAGGCCAGCTCCCAGGGTTCCATTTCAGAGCCGCACTGCTGCTCTACGAGGCAGCAATCATTCCATGGCAATATATTCAAGAGACAGTCAAAAAATATCTCTTCCCCATTTACTGCTTTAGAAACAGAATCCACTGCCTAATTGAGAATCCTTTCTGCCTAATTACTCCATTCCCGATTTTTTTTTAAGCAGCAGAGTTGCTGTGGAATTATGTACTGTATAATTTCATCATTTAGCAATATGTAAATCAGGAGAAGAAAGGAAGAGGAAGGGAACGACAGGGGACGCTGATCATCGTCTGAATTTCTGTGTGCAGAAATGGGCAGCGGGGTGCAGTGCAGACAAGGAAAGACCCACCCACTGAGCAGAGCTGGGTGTGAGTTCCAGTTGCCCCCACAGAAGAGCTCTGCACTGCTTGGCAAAACCACACGGGCTGCCTGAGCCTCAGTTTCCCCTTCTGTCACATTCGGTACCTGCATTGCCAGCAGCACCCGTCACAGCTCTTGGCAGAGTGATGCCCTGACAATAACCCGCTGACCGAATGCATGAAAACCTGGTTTGCCCCCCTCACGGAACTGTTAGCAGGGTGAAGTGAGGTGGTGAACGTGCACCTTTGAGTGAACTACGAAATGCTGATTGTGTATAGAGAGCTTTCAGCACTAATGGAGAAAACACAGTTTGATGCCTTGAATCAGAAAACACCTTTCCTTGCCTTGTTTGTTGATCAAGCGCTCTGCTCCTTTAGAAGTAAAAGGATAATGTTCCAATGTGCTAGTGTCTGTCACAGCTAAGTCACTCTTAATCCCCTCGCCTGTCCTGCCACACTCTGCAGAGGAGAAAATGGTGAATTCGAACTGATCTTTTTCAGTGAGTTTAGAGAAAATCTATCTACACCCTTTGTCCCTGGAAGCTGTCCGGATCTGGGACTCATGGGGTAGGTTTTCCTCTGGGGACATCACTCTCCCCGGCACTGCTCTCCTACGGGCCTAACCTGTTTCCAGCCCATTTGTTCTACCCACAGGTAGAGGCGTCCTGTGGCTAGGGGCAGAAACTATCAGAGACGGTCACACTGACTCAAGGGACTGTGGCTTCAATTTCACCCCCACCACCACCTCCTGATAGCATCTTTGCTGTGGGATGTGCTCTGAGAGACCTAGGATTGCATTCTTCTCCACTTCCTGAGAGAAGGGGCTCTTATTCTGTGCTGTTCTTCAGTTCCAATTTTCCCCACCAGGTCAGGGGAAATGCAGACCGGCGTCACCCCTTTCTACAGCTGAAAATCCAGTTTTGGCTGCCCCTATGTCTTCATGACACATGGACTAGTTGAAACACAATGATGTAAAGGTTTAGATTCAGGAGAACTGGATAGCTCCCTCCTCTTCTGGGCTTCAATGTCTCCATTTCTTTGCAAAAATCTAGAAGTGGCTAATATCTCAGTCCTCCTTCTCTATCTTCCACCATAACATTCTCTGCCTCTGTGACCAGAGACACTGGGCCTCACAGCCCAATGTTTTGGCACAGTTGGACTGACCTTGTTTTGGCAGAGGGAAGAATTGAATGCCAACATGGAAGACTCAGACACTGCAGACTGGAGAATTTGTCTTACAAACACTGTTTTTCAGGGTTAGGTCAGCAACTACAACAAAAAGCAAGCCACTATAATAATGTTGGAAACTTAAATTTATATTTCATTTCAGAATCTCCAAGGTCATCAGAGGTATACAGAGGGGATATGTAGTTGTACAGTTAGGAGAGGCAGAAATTTCCTAGAAATCATAATAAAAATCAATATTTTGGGGGGCGCCTGGGTGGCATAGCAGTTAAGCATCTGCCTTCGGCTCAGGGTGAGACCTGCGTTCCGGGATCGAGCCCCACATCAGGCTCCTCTGCTATGAGCCTGCTTCTTCCTCTCCCACTCCCCCTGCTTGTGTTCCCTCTCTGGCTGGCTATCTCTATCTCTGTTGAATAAATAAATGAAATCTTTTTAAAAAATCAATATTTTTATTAGAAATCATCTAATCAACTTTCTTAGAAATCTTACTCTGTAACCGTCCTCTAGCTTATAGATAGTCAAACCACCCAACAAATATTGAGTACCTAGAATATGCCAAAGGCAAAACACTGAAGAACAGGACAGGCAGAGTTGTGGCCCTCAGTCTCTTTGTACTCTAGCAAGGGAAATAGAAAGTAAGTGCTAAGCAAATGCCTACAGGATTTTATGTATTCTACTGTTGCTGTAACAAATCTTAAAGAAGGTGATGGGGATGTTTTACAGCTTGACTCATCAGGGAAGACCTTCCTCTAAGAGAAGGTGATACTTAAGTAGAAACTTGAATGATGAGAGAAAGTAGTCATGGAAAAATTTGCTCAAGGTCACACAGCTAATCAGAAATTGACCCAGGCCTCGCATCCAGAACTCCAGATTTCCTCTCCTGTCCTCACTGACCCATGCTGGTTTTCCTCCTGAACCCTTAGTCACACATCTGCCCAGCTTGCCAAGATCCACCTGCTTCTGACTCACATTCTCTTCTCTTCAGGGTCTGAGATGCTTTACCTCTCCCAGCCCTGGGCCGAGGCTAAGCTGTCCTTGAGCTCTTGTGGTTTATTAGTTCAACACAATCAGACCACAGGCCTCATTATTTTAGATCTCTCTGCTGTGAGTCCCAAGTCATCAACACAGCTGAATTCAACAATGATTGTGCTCCAATCACTTGAAAGTTATCCATGGGAGGTACTCTTACTCTTTAGTAAGACGAAATCCCGGCCCACAGGAAGGTCACAAGAAGTCTACTTATTATAAAGTAGGAGAGAGAGGAGGGTACCACGTAAGTGCACAAACAACCATTTTTATCCATTTATCCTGCATTTATAGAGCACCGACTGTATGAAAGGCATTATGTCAGGCTTTAGCATGCTCACAGAAATAGATCAGGCAGTACCTGCACTCTCAAAAAATTCTGGGTTTGGAGGGGAAGAGAGCCTTAAATACACAGGTGATTATAATACAAAGTAACAGATACTTCAGACGGAGAATCCTAAAAGAAATACAACCAAATGGAAGGGGTTGAGTATTATTCCTTGAAGATGAACCATGGACGGCTTCCTCCTTTGTGATGCCCAGCTGGGCCTCTTGTTGGAATTCACCATGTCTTTCTTTGTACTCCCAAAGCTTCTAAATAACTGTTTCTTCATGTGGAGGCCCCCAACGATGCCCATGCCCTAATCCCTAGAACCTGTAACTATGTTACCTAACATGGCAAAAGGAACTTTGCAGATGTAATTAAGAATCTTGAAATGGTGGGCGGTGGGGGGGTGTGTGTGTGTGGCTCAGTCAGGTGAGCGTCTGACTCTTGATTTCAGCTCAAGGTCATGATGTCGGCGTCCTGGGATCAAGCCCTGCGTTGGGCTTCCCACTCAGTGGAGAGTCTGCTGGAGGATTCTCTCTCTCTCCCTGCCCCACCCCCTGCTTGCATGCACATTCACTCCCTCTCTCTCTCTCAAATAAATACATAAGTCTTAAAAAAAATAAAAGACTCTTGAAATGGGAACATTACACTGGATTATCCAGGTGGGCCCAATGTAATCACAGGGGTCCTTATAAAAGGGAGGCAGGAGGTGGGAGAGGAGAAAAGACGCTATGCTGCTGGCTTGGAAGACGGAGAAGAGGAGCCAGGAGCCAAGGAATGCAGCCAGCCTCTAGAATCTGGAAAAGGTAAGGAAAGAGATGTTCCCCTAGAGCCTCCAGAAGGAACGCAGCCCTGTGCGCCTGTCAGACCTCCCGAACTATATGATAGTAACTTTGTGTACTTTTAAGCCACTAAATTTGAGGTGATTTGTTACAGCTGCAGTAGGAAATTCATATGCTCTACTTAGCATTTATTTAGTTTTGCCTGGTACTATCTTGTCCTTCATAATATTGTAAATCCTTGAGAGCAAGACCCAATCAGATTAACTGTCTTCTCCCCCGGGGTGCTTAACATGGGGCTTTGCACATGTAGACCCCTGCCAGGCCTTTGAATTACATGCCCTCTTTGGGGTATTTAAATTTAAGTCAACGGTCTTTTGGGTGAAGTCTCAGAGGTAGACTGAAACTGGTGTACGTGCGAATCCAGGTGGGCCGGAACTGATCCGCAGGCATCACTCAGGGGGCTGGTCTTCGTTGTCAGGTTACTAACGCTGCCGAGGCCTAACGGGAGAAGGAAGGCGGCTGTGTGGCTTGTGTTAAGCAGCCCTTCCCAGGGATGCCTTGGGGCTTAGGCTGCTGTTTAACCTTTCATCATTCAGACTCCACATTTTTCTTCTCCCTGAACTTTCCAACAAAGTAAACGTTCGTGGTAAATATTAACAGGAGAAGACACAAAAAGACCAAGTTCTTGGCACAAAGGAGCAGGTTATTTCAGTCAGGAGTGGTACTCCGTGCACCCGCAGTCTCAAATCCGTTGTCTCTTGAGGTATTCATCTATTCATTCCTTTACGGATGCATGATTCAACATGGATTGAACAACAGCTATGTGCCTGGCAATGTAATAGGCACCAAGGACACAGAGATCGGGGGGGGGGGGGGCATGTAAGTGTGACCATGAGGAGCAATGCTGGATGTGTGTCTATGCAGTGGCTTATTTTTTCTTCCCCTCTATTGGTTCTGTGGCTTCTGTCATGCAATTGAGGACAAGGCAACTGTGAATGTTGTCCACTCTGTGCTCAAGGCCCAGAGACAGGCACCCCCCTTTTTAAAGTGTTCCTTATAAGTTGCATTTCCCATGCACAGCTGGATCTCTGAGATTCTAGGTGCCCCATTCAACAGTATGGCCTTTCAATGTTACTTTGCCCAGAAGGAACGACAACCTACATACCTTCCAAAGGGAAATCAGTATCTCTCCTTGTTGGGACTCAGCAGGCCCAAGTTATTCAGCTTTCCTCCTCTTCTCTCCCACCTTTGAATCCTGGCTGCTCTGCCACCAAATTATTGTATGACTTGGACAACCCACTCCTAGTCTCTGGACCTTAGTTTCTTCTTCTGTAAAATGGGTGTGATTGCCATTCCTGCCCTGCCTGTCTCCTGTGGGTTTTGTGAAAAGCAAATGCAATAATGATCAGTAAAGAATTCTAGAAGACTCAAAACTGTTTATGTCTGTGAGCTATCCTTAATAGTAGTTATTATAATATTTATACTTATAATTATTGCTGCTATTCATATTATTTTTATCACCATTATTATCGTGGGAGAGTTGTTAGCTGCTTCGAAGAATCCGGCAGCTGTCATGGCCAAGTGACTCAATCACCATATGATCAAAAACTGGCTAAATGAGAAAGTGTTTGAAGCCCCTCATACAGAGCCATAGCCTTGCTTAGAGCTGCATTTCCCACTGCCTTCTCCCTCTCAGGATTGCTCTAAGCCAGATTTCTCCCTATCATGAAAGTGTTCACTGGGGAGGAGATGACCCAGGCCTGAACCTCTCCTGGCCATGTTCCTCTCTCCCCCACCCAGATGGAGCATGTGCTTTGGGCCCACAGATGACCAGGTTCTTCCAAGAGCACATCCTTGGTCCCTGGCATTCAGTCTTACCTGCACTTCAGGCCTTGCTGACTTCAGCACCTGCCGCATAGCTTTGCCTTTGTCCTTTGTTGCGGGGCTTGATCAGACTTATTTACCTTTTCAGCACCTCAGACAGCAGAGGAGGCCAAGATGGGGCTTCATGGAGTCCTGTCCCTCTGCTCTTCACGGACACCTCCAGTTGCTGCTGGTTTCTCAAGATACCTTTGCTCCTAGTTAATTACAAGTCCCAGATTGGCCTCCTTAATGACTTCCATTCTCCCTTGTTGATGAACTACAATCAAGGAAGTTGCAATGCTATTTGTAATCCTGCAGCTTAGCAACAGCTAAGTTCTCTGTTATTCACCACTGGAACTGAGTCCACAAAAGGCGAGATGATGAGAGTGTGGGTACTCTCAGGATGAGTGATAACTCCTGGTTACGGGGGTCCCTGCATGGGGGTCCAAACACTGAGACAGCTGGTTCTTGGCCCTCCCGCTAACAGACTGTGTAGCAATTCCTTTTTCTCTGCATCTTCTGTAAAAAGGCATACATGAACATTTTTCCCAATTCTCATGGGATTACGTGTGTAAATGTGAGTAAATAATTAGAAAATTCCATGTAACAATCAGGTAATGCTAAAAGAGTCTGTTCTGTAAGATTTTAGGACTGAAAATAAGATGGACACACTTATTCCTTATGGAGCCCTCCTCTTCTACGGCCCTACCTGGTGCAGAGCAGGGAGTGGGTGGCAGTGCGCCTTGTTGTAAAGACCAAATAAGACCATAGATGTGGAATATGTGCTTGGGGTTCCAGGAGCTTGGTGCTAATCACACCTTGTCTCTTACTCTGGCCTCTTGTCCACATGTTCCCCTTTCTGAGCCTCTGCTTCATCGTGTGAAAAAGGATCTGCTTCCAAAACAAAACAAATACCAGTCAGAAAACCATTAGACTAGGAGGCTATGTCTAAAGTCCCTTCCAGCTAGATAACAGAATAACTGAAACATTTTTAAGAAATTGATTTTCAGTGAAAATTCCACCCTGAAGTCCTGTCCCTTACCAGGTAGTCCATAATCTGAGCAAATCTGCTCAGGGGACTCTACTGGCCAGCTTATGATTTCAGAAGCTCAGTCCTCAGCTTCACACCTTATCCATCCACAAAGGGCAGAGGACAGGTCAGGAGACCCCCGCCAGGAGCTCCTAGTGAAACCCTGGGCCAGACGAGGCCTTATTTTCCTTATGAAAATAAAGGGCATGCACTCGATGTTCTCTGAGGCAGTTTTCAGTTAAAAAGCCTATGAATCTAACTTCTCTGAGTCTCACTTCTAACAAGTCCTGGGCACAGGGAAACGGGCTGGCCTCATGTGTGTACTGAGAGGCGCCT
Source organism: Ursus maritimus (assembly GCF_017311325.1). Taxonomy (NCBI): domain Eukaryota; kingdom Metazoa; phylum Chordata; class Mammalia; order Carnivora; family Ursidae; genus Ursus; species Ursus maritimus. The sequence continues at coordinate 75,317,280 of NW_024426552.1, read as the reverse complement.
TGTTAGAGCAGATGGAGTGTGTCTATCATGGCGGCGGCATAACCAGTCTGGTCACTTCAGATGTCTCTCCAATTAACACTCATGGCGGCGGCCAACTGCTCAGGCAACAGAACATGCTGGTGGAGAAGATGGCGGGAACTTCTGGGCCCGCTGCCACACCTATTATCCAAGCCGCGGAGTGGGAGGGGCCAGCCAGACTTCACAGTGTGGGGGTGGTGGGGGGAGGGGAGGTAAAAATGGGAGGTGAAATGTGTGCAGGGAGATTTCTTTAGCTGTAGAGTCCTAGAAAGTTAGAAATGGAAAATGTTCATCTAGTCATGGCCCTTCCTATATACTTTGGTTTCACTTCCCTATCTTCATTCCCATTATGCCTGATACAGTTTACACCACGATGACCTCTTGCTCTTGCTTCTGGAGCAATATTCCTGCGTTCCATTTCTTTCCCACTCCAAGCCATTCCCTATAAGACAGCCATAGTGAGATTTCTAAAATATAAATGTGATTGTGATCACCCTGCATTTTGGTGTTTCCCTATTGCCTTCAAGGCAAAGAGCCCAAACAAAACCTGAACCCCATAGCCTGAAGCACACCGGCTTCTCGAAATCGGATTTATCTAATCTCTTACTTCCTCTTCCCTTCTCACCCCACAATGTCTCATCATAGAGGAATTACTTGAAATTCTTGAACCTACCAAACTCCTGTCCGTATTCTTCCCTCTGCTTCCCTTCCCTTTCCTGTCTTTAGAATTCAACTTAGCTGTCCCCTTTTCCGGGACACACTGTAGAGCTACCCTCTCCGAAACCCCACGATAGCCAGAAAACTACTAGTAAACCATTTCCACACTGATCGGTGATTGTTTTTCCATGTCCCTCTTCTTCATTATTCTGTGAGCTTTCAGAGGGATGCGGATGTGCGTAATCCATTTTTTAGAGAGGCAAAATGGACTTTGACATCAGGTGTTCCAACAATCTCCAGAGTGCATTTGTCTGATGTGGCTTCTGTGCCATTCCTTGAGCTGTGACCTTGGTCAAGGAGAACCACTTCATCAGAGAGTAGGCTTGTGGTAAATGTCAGTTGACTGAATGAAAGACCCCTCCCCCCATCATTTCGCAGTGAGGAAACAGGCCTGGAAAGAGGAAGTGACCTACCAGCACTCACATGGAGGGAAGGCCAGTTGGTGCTGGCTCTAGGGAATTCCTCTCTCGACTTCCAATCCAGTGCTCATTCCACTATCCTACTCTTTCAGACAGTTTTTTTTTAAAAGATTTATTTATTTGAGAGCTAGAGAGAATGAGAAAGCATAAGCAGGGGGAGTGGCAGAGAGAGAGGGAGAAGCAGACTCGCCACTGAGCAAGGAGCCCAATGCGGGGCTCGATCCCAAGACCCTGGGATCATGACCTGAGCCGAAGGTGGATGCTTAACTGACTGAGCCACCTGGGTGCCCCACATTCAGATAGTTTGATGACTCCTCTTGTGTGAGAGAGCAGCAGAGTGCTCTCATCAGGTGCTATGCGTGCCCAAAAAGAAAATCTTCAGTGTAGTCTGGATTTGCCCTGTCTTTTCAAGCTCTCGTGGAATGACTAACCTTGTGGGCTGAATATCGTGAGACCACTGTGCCATAGCACGGTCAGGTTGAGAAACGGTGGAGCAAAACCATTTAAAGTATGTCAGGAAACCCTGACACTTGGCAACACTTGGAAGTATTTAGAGTAAAACAAAATCACAATTATGATCCGTACATACTGATTCGGGCATGGATATTATCTGTGTGTCTCACTGGCCTGGCATTGGCCTAGAGCTGCCCAAAGCCTTCATCTCCCAAGCACTTCAAAAATCCCTGCCTGTGTTGTTCTTGGGAGGGAAGGTTTGGCTTTGAGCAGTTTTTCCTGAAAATTCAAAATAACTCCTCCGAGTGGGCCCAGCTTCCAGGGGCAGCCTGGGAGCTTGGCATGCTTCCCTCAGTCTGTGTGTTAGTGTGCGGGTTTCTGGAGCCCAGAGGGCATCTGAAGGTCATGCAGCAGGGTATCCAAACCTCTGAGCCTGATTTACAGCTCAGGGCCTCAGACCTCCTCCCTCCCAGCCCACATCACCCCCCAGTTTCCTCTTCTTCGAGCCAGCCACTCTTCAGAGCTGGGAAATGAAATCTAACCACTGGCTTTTTCTGGGCTTATGTATGGATTCCTCCCTGAGAGGATAGCAGAAAGGAACAGAAGTGGTTCCTGAAAATGTGGGCAGGAGAGCATTGCAGTGAGTCAGAGCCCAGCAGCACTGAAATGGTTGGAGACCATCTAGCTCAGCATTCTCGTCTTGTCTTCCTTCATTCCGTTTCTTTTCTGTTCTTTACTCCCCCTTTTTTCTCTTTATATTCCTTTTTTTTTTTGTGGCTGCTCCCTAAAATCCTATATGGAAACACAACACATTCAACTTAAAAATGGAAGTGCTCTAGAGATTGTGAGTCAGGGCTTCTGGTCTCCCTTTCTAAGCCTTGTTCTTTTCTGACCCCTGGGCCCCTCCTCGGATCCCTGGGCTTCACAAACCTCTGCTGTGGTCCTCCAGCCTCATTTCACACAGGGGGCCACCAAGGCCCAAGGAGGTGAGGGGATTTATTACAAGTCAAATGGGGATTTAGCGATGGGATTGGGCTCTGTAGGCCCCTGCTGCCTCACTAGCTTTCTTCCAGGAACTTGTACCAGAGTCTGTGTAGGCCCTGTAGAGACTCAGCCTGGTTCTGAAGTGAGTGAATCTTGTTTTTATGAAGAAACAAGCTGGTTAGAATTTAAGAAGCCCTGGATCAGTAGTTTGGGGAAGGAAGTACCATGTCAGTCTTGGCCCTGGTGCTGTGATCCTTTGCCTGCGCTTAGTATCTGGGTCCAATCCTGCTCCTCCTCTCCCTGAGGCCCTGCCTTTATAAACTCTTGGAATGGGATCCTATATTCTTACTAATACCCTTGACTTTCTTCTGTTCCCCACCCTAACAGGACCCAGCCTGCCCCTGAGCTTGGCCCCGGTGTGGGAATCTGTATCTGTTCCTAGCCCCCCAACTCCCGTCGTGACCTGAGTCTCTGTTCACTGCTAGTCCCCGTCCATGCTGCCATGTTCCACTTGCCACCCAGGACCCTCCTAGCTTCCTGAATTAGCACCTGGCCTGGCAGTCTTCTCTCTTTGCCTAGACTTAAGCTCCCCTGACAAGTTGCTTGTGGCCATGAGCCCGGACTTTCTGTAGCCCCTGGGGGAGGGGATATGGAAGTAGAAGGGGTTGACTGTACTTGAACCTTCCAGGCTCCACCAGTCTGACCAGGAAAGCTTTAAACCACACTCTTACAACCTAGTCCTTCTGTGAACTCCTGGGTTTGTGCCAGAGGAATCTGACAGGACGCTGCCCATCAACAGCCTCTTCTGATTGATCTTGGAAAGCTCAGAAGGTGAGACTGTGAGCTTATTTCCAGAGACTGCAGGGAAGGAAGTGACTCCTGCAGTTCTCCAACCAAGCCTGACCATGCTCCAGGCACTACTGAATTGTTTTCTCCTCTCAGTACTAGAATATACACAAAGTCCCTCTGAATCCTCGCTAGTTCAGTTTAGCATCCAGTACCCTCCAAGACACCTTGGATTCTGAGGCCTGAAATTCTGTGACTGCCCTCTTTTCTGCCTGCAGCCTCCGCCCTGCTGAGGAAAAGGGCCTGCCCATCTCCAGCCTCAGGTATCCCTTTCTTTTCTTTTCCTTTTTTTTTTTTTTTCTTTTTTTTTTTTTTTTTTTTTTGGTAACAATCTCCACACCCAACATGGGGCTCAAACTCATGACTCTGAGATCAAGAGTTATATGCTCTACCAAATGAACCAGTCAGGTATCCCCTCAGATATCCCTTTTGAGGCCTGCATAGAGAGACCCAGCCAGGAGCTCTGCAGGGGTCAGAATCGGATCCCTAGCAGCCCACTGCCAGGGTCCAGAGCAGCCAAACTGCTTCCTCTCTGTAGGCTCTGAGACTGAGGACAGCAGGGGCCCACATGGTAACTTCTGCTGTCCTGCATAGCAGCACTAAACTGACCTTCTCGCACTCTCAGCCCTCTTGGAGCCCTTCCCCAACAATGTCCAGCTCCAGGTGATGGGCCCAGGCCTGGGTGCCTTACCACAGCTCTGCACCAGAACCAGCATTGTCTATGGGCCTAAGGTTCCTACAGCTACAGAGCCTAACTCCCCCAGATCAGACCCAGACCAGGAAGCCTCAGGCTGTGGTCAGAGAGGCAGGAGAAGTCTGTGAACTGTGAGGTGCCCTGAGGCCCACATACAGCCCTGTGGCCCAGAGCTGGAGCTGTGGGTCCCCAGGACTGCCCGAAACCATAGTTATAAAAAAATGGAAGTTCCTGGGGAGGGCAGGGGCAGGGCTGCCTCTTAGGCCTGTGGAAATACCCATACCCTCCATCAGCAAAGGAACGTTTTCCATCTGGGATCCCAGCCTTGACTCTGGAACTTCCTCCAGATCCAAGGATTCAGTGAAATTCTTGGCTTAAGGCTAACCTTGAGCCAGTATCCCCTAATCTTGAACTAGAATCTATATCATCAAGGTAGATAGAACACACTCTGAGACAAGATTGCAGGGCCTCCCAAGATCCTTAGAGAACAGAATAGTTGCCCAACCTCCAGGATAACAGCCCACTCAACTAAGTCTCGTCCAGACCAAAGGCCAGGAGACTCCTTCTAGAACCTATTGTAGGTGTCCCCAGGTGCCTACAGGGCACTCAGATTCTCTCAGATGAGGCCGTGGCTAGCTGGGAACCTGTGCAGGCCATGTCCACTCTGCCTGGGTGAGATCGAGCTGGGCATGCCATCTGGAGAGGGTCCCCTGCATAGAGAGACCCCTGGAGATTTGTCATGAGTGTAATAGTCCCCTAAGAGGGCCCCTCCTGCCCCCGGAGTGGGAAGCCAGGAACAGTCATGAGAAGGCAAAACCTCTCAACATCTTCCTCTAGGCTGGCAGTACTGTTGTTGCTGGGTCAGCCCTCCTGGAAGCCTCTAGAACCTCCCTGGAGAGTGAGTACTTATCGGGGAGTGGGGATGGATTGTGGTGTGACCCGCCCCCCCCCCACCTCTGGCCCACTCTAGCCTGGAGATCATGTTCTGACAACGTTCAAGCTTGTTTCCTGCCCCACATCCAGTCGCCATGAAGCTAGGGAGCTCAGGCAGAGACCTGGGCCTTGAATCGCATGCAGGCTTGCATAGCTCCCTTCAACCTTCTCAGCCTCCATCCTCACCTTGAAAATAGAGAGATAACAGTGCCTGCCTCACAAGGCTAGCGGCATTCAGGTAAATGCTGTAAGATTTTCCAGAAATAGTAGGCCCTCGGTGCCTATTTTCTGCCTCTGTCTCTGAAAGGTTAAACCTGGAAAGAAAGTACAGGTTTCAGAGAGTCAGCATGACGGTCCTCCAGGGACTCTGCAGGGAGGGGCTGGAGGGCAGCACATGGGCCCCTCCGGGTTTGCTTTTAAAGATTACATCTATGTGATGCATTCTATTCTACAACCATTGTGCTGGATTTTAACAACAGGGACAGGAGGCAGGAGGCCAGAATTCCTCCCCTGGGTCTGCCCCAAAGCTGCTGAGTTAGCTGCTTTGCGACTCAAAGTTCCAGGCCAGGGGGGAAAAAAGAAAGTCTCCTCCTCTTTCCAGTCCAATGTATGATAACAAAAATCTTGCAAAATATACAGAGCCTTAGAGCCCCCCAACCTTTTTAACACCCAGTATCTCCTCCGACTGTCACAGCCATCCTGCGAGGCTGGCAGGCAGGATTTTTGTCCTCCTCTCATTGGGGAGCAGCCTCGGGTGCAGACAAGTGACTCATTCAGCCACTGGACAGCATAGGCAGGCCCGGCACACACATCTCCTGACTTCCACCCACTGATCCTTGTCTCTCTGCTTTAATTTCAGCCTTGAACATTTATTTTGAGCTTTTGCTTAAGTTGTGTCATTTCCAGTACGGTAGCTGTCACACTCACCCTCTGTGCCAGGCTAATTGGAAGCCCCATGGGCAGGTCCTGGGTTCTTTCTGTTCGATAACCTGGAAAGACTGTCCCCTCCACCCTCTGCATGAGACAGGGCTGGTTTGGGACTTTGGTGTCCTCTGGATACAGGTTCATGACAGAATTGGTGGGGAGAGGTTTAACAAATCATTCTGAAAGACACAGTCTCGGATGTTTGAAAGGGCGATGGGCTCCCCTGTTGCAATTTGCTTATTTCTTCCACTTGGCCTTGTTATTTTAAGCTACAGGAAGGAGAATGGAAGAAAGGACTCTTGATAGAGGCTTTGGGTCCTTTGTGCATCTCAGAAACCACAAGTTGCAAAGAATATAAACTGACTTGTAGAATATATTTAATGTTCGGATTTTTATTAAAGTAATAGAGCCACATGGTTAAAACAGGTGCAGACACAGGGCTTTTGTGTTGTGAGTGGTTTTCCGTTTTCAGGTGGGGAGGGTGCAGTGCTTGCAGGTAGGAACACCGAGAAAAGGCTTCACTTGGCTTAGGCAGACTCCTCCCTGAAATCAAATACTCCAGAAGGCTCATAATGAAGGCAGCAGTCTCCTGATTCACGCTCTTCCCACCGTGAGTCATTTCACTTGGGGGCAGTGACTTCTAACCATCCTTGCTCTAGTTTATATTGTGATTAGTTCTACGACTCTAAGTAATACGCTTATTAATATTATTTCTTGTTTTGTTTACTTTATCCAACAGTCAATATGTATTGAACAACTTCTGTTTGCCAAGCTCCGTTCTGGACAACCAGGGAGCTTATATTGTGAATTAATATCTTACTAAAATAGATGAAGACTTAGCTCACTTAGAACAACCCCTCCACAGAGTATAGTTACGTCACCAATTTCATTTTGAAAGAAGATTTTTGAAAGAATCAGGCAATTTATTGTGTAGAGTGAAGGTGAGGAGGTGACGGAGTGGTTTAGAGTTAGAGCCTAGTTATTTCTTGAAGACAGGGTAATTGGATTTAAAAAAAAATTGAAGGTAAGTCTCTGAAATGTCACCAGAGAACACTGAAACACTCCGGAGTGTTCTGGATACTGAAATACTCTGGAGTGAGCAATTCCACCACTGAGGCACCTAACTTGCACTTTACCAACTGTGGCTGGGATGATACAAACACAGATAAGCCTTCCAGAAGGACCCCAGGCCCTGGAGAGGAAGCTGCCCATCTGAAAACCTTATCCTCAGGCGGTTCCTGAGACCCTGGGCAGTGCGTCTTAGTCGGTTCAGGCTGCTGTAACAAATAGACTATCGACTGAGTGGTTTAAACGACATACATTTCTCACAGCTCTGGAGACTGGCAAGTCCAAGGTCAAGACATCAGCAGTTCCTTTGTCTGATGAGGACTCACTTCCTGGTTTGCAGAGAGCTATGTCCTCACATGGCAGAAGACACGAGGGATCTTTCTGTGGCCTTTTTTTTTTTTTTCCGCATAAAGGCACTAATCGTATTCATGAAGGCTTCACGCTCATGACCTAATCACCCCCCAAAGACCCACTTCTAATACCATCACGGTGTGGATTAGGTTGCAACACATGACCCAGACACTCAGTCTACAGCACAGTGCCTAGGAGAAGAGAACTCAGGAAATAGGCAGGGGTCCCGAGTCTGAGACCCAACTCTAGCACTAAATAATTTTTTGTCTCTTTGCCTGCCTGGTCCTCAGTTTTCTGTTCTGTACATTGGTGCCAAGTCCAGCTTTTCTGTGTTGGTATGAGAATGAAGTCATGTTGACGTACCAACTGTAAAATGCTATCGAGTGAATTTTTATTATCAGGGAGTATGCAAAGGATGCCTGAGAGTCTGTAAGTACAATTGCATGATGCATTATTAATTCTCCTTTCTAAAAATCAATGGCTCCTGCCACTAATTTATCACTATAATGATTCTTATTCATACTCTGGATAGTAAGAGAAGTCACAATCACACTTTCTGGTGGAAGGATGCCTTTAGTTAAGTAAATCTCTAGATGCTTAAAGCTGAGTTTTCCCTCTGGCTCTTAGAGATTGATGGCCTGTGCTGTCTTATAGTCACTGCAGGAAAAGTTCATTGGCTGGTTTAGCTTTTGGGGTGGGCTCTCCACTCAAAGCACAGTCATGAAATGATTCCACTCTATGTTCGAAGCTCAATTCAAGTAAGCCAAAATTTATTGAAAGCTTCTTCTCACCAGGAATTATTGATGGACTGTGGGGAGGAGTTCCCAGATGAACGTCATCTTCGCCCCGCCAAATAGGGGCTCACTCTTGGTGAAAGGAGCAGACACACACACACTCACACACACAAGATGATCAGTCCTCAGTCCTAAAATGGTAGTGTAATTCTACACAGTGGGGAACTCATGCAGAAAAAGATTAATTCTGAATTGAGGGGTATCTGAGACATACATTTGGGGAAGGCATGGTTTGGACAGCCTTGAAACCTTGCTAGCACACTGGTAGAGTGAAAGGGGAAGGGACTGGCCTGTGCAAAGGCCCCAGGGAGGGAGTGATTGGGGAAGAGCAGGGTCTGAAGGGTGGTGGCAGAAGTGGTCTGGAACCAGACCAGTGTGGAGGACCCTTGATGCCTCTCTGAGGTTTGGTTTCATTCTGCAGACAACAGTGCCTTGGGAGGAATCAGGATAGATCAGACCAGAGTGCGGCTTTCGTGAGAAGAATGAACCAGCCATAAGCAAGTGTGCACACGGTGCTTTCCTTCCCTGCCCCACAGTGGGCTGGTTTTGGGGGAGGCAAGGCTGAGCAAAGGCTCCTGGAATGGCTCTGACTGACTTGCCCCTCCCAGGAACTGCTCCTGACCTTCTTCTGTAAATACCCAATTACCTGTTCATTTCCCCAATTACCCAATCAGTGAAATCAAATCAATCACTGTTAGTTCTAACCTTAATAAACATACTTCAGTTTACATATATGATGCTCTTAAACCATAAATAACTGCATGTGAACTTTGCAAAGGTAGTTTATGTGGAGAAAAAAATAACATTCAATTAACAAGGTTGTCAGAAGCTGACTCATTACAAATGACAGGAAGGCACGTTTGCAATATTAAAAAAAACTCATTAGAATATTTTCTAGAAAGCGATTCCATATTAATAAAAGGATAAAAGCCTATGTATCAACTCTCAGAACAAAGTTGAAGGGACCCTTGTGGATTAATATCCACAGTCACGGGAAGCACTAAAGCGTGGTGGATAAGTGCAATGCATTGAGTGGCAGGCTGCCTGCATCATATCCTGAATCTGCTCCCGTGAGCCACGTGACATCAGGTAGGAACTTAAGTGTACTAAGCTTTGGCTCACCCACCTATGACTTGAGGATGAAAACAGTTGTGAAGGCTAAATGAGCCCATATAGTTAAAGCTCCAAGAATAGCACCTTCTATACCATAAATGCTGTATAAATAGTTGCTGCTATTATTATTATTATTATTATTATTATTATTATTACCTCTCCTCTCTGTCCCTATGAGGAAGGAAGGAAACCCATGTCAAGGGACTTACTATGTGACAGACATTTTCACAGTTATTACTTCATTGGATTTAATATTGAGAGCTCTTTTCAGAGGTTGGAGCTAATAGCCACATTATATTGATGAGAAGTTAGGTGACCTTGTTGGGGTCACCCAGCCAGGGAGTGGCCCATTGAGACTGGAACTCGGGATGGTCTGGCCCCAAGTTCCCATCCATTAGAATGAACTCTCTTATTTTGAGAACATTCCAGGCAAGGTTGGTTGATCCAGGTTCTCAGATGAGCTTGGCTGTGCTTTGTTAAGGAGTCCCGAAGGCGGAAAGGAGTCTGCTTTCCTTCCCAATCTTATGCGCTCTAACATAAGAGGTGCAAGTTGCTCTCAGAGACTAGAGGTGCTCACCAGCCCTGTGCTCCATTGTGCCACTGCTGACAAAGGCAGAGGGCAGGGAGACCCAGATGGCCAGTGACAGTCTCTTAACACACTTCATGACCCTCAGGGAAAACAGAGCAGAAACTGAGGTCGAAGAAAATCTACCTGGTGGGTTCAGTCAGTGCATGATTCTACCTCTGACGTGTGCAGAGCATAAGAGTACAAAGTCTTTTCCTATATGCACATATGACCTACTCCTCATAACAATCTGAGAATGCACCTGATGAAACTGAGGCCCAGGGAAACCAAGAGGTCAGAAGAATAGGTTTTGAACTCCAACCTTTGAACTCCTCATCCAAGTTTGCTGTCTCTGGTGGTAAGGAGAAAAGTATCCATACCAAAGACAAGCTATGTGATTTTGAAATTGAGATAAGATGACAGGCATTGTTTAGAGAGGTGGAGGAGGGTGCTGTTGTCTTATCCCAGGGCTATTCAGCTTGCACTAATATTCTTGTTCCTGCAGAAAGGCTCAAGCTAAACACTTTGAGGTGTTAAAAAGAACAAATGCCTTGTGTCAATCCTCAGCCACTAGGCAGGATCCCTCTTTACCTCCAAAGGTATCTCCAGGGGGTCAGAGTGTGGGCTAGGGTTCAAAATCACTCACATGTGATAGTGGAACTTCCTTTTCCCTTGTGCTTCTTTGACTCAAGTGGAAAGTAATTCTAGAAACTTCTGACCCTGTGTCCTTGTCAGTAGAAATTTTAAAATCTTCATTCTTGCCGGATCTGTGTGGGGCTTCTTCTGCCACAGCAGGCCTCCTGAAGGAAGCAGCTGGTAGAGTTCTCATCCTGCCTTTGTCTTTCTCCTTCAAGGAAAAACTCCTTGAGAGCTGAGCATGTCTGCATCAGTCTGGCCTCACCCCTCTCCATGCCTGACTCTGGATGACTGGTGAGAAACAATGTTCTCTCTGTCAACTGTCATGACCAACTACCCATGTGGTACTCTTCACCTTGAGAAATTCCTTCACAAGACGCAGGCACTTGGCTGATTTTTCTCATTATTTAAGTTTGGAAACACTTAGGGGTATAATCTTGCTGTCAGTCAAAGCTAAGCTTTCTACCATCAAGAGAATTTTTTTTCTAGGTATGTTTTTTTTCTGAGGTATGTTTTTGTTTCTTCCCCAAGTCCATCATATCCTTGATGAGGACACAGGGTGAAATGTGGCCAGGAGGAATTCAAGGCAGGGTAAGCTCAGGCTATAGGCACTAGTTGGTGGGGCACAGCAGAAGGAGAGAGTGTCAAGAACATCTTCAAAGTAGAAAGGCTATTTTCCAGGATCCAAGAGCAATGGTTACATGTGTGCCAACAATTGAATGATCAGCAGGGTGTGCCTCAGCTGTCCAGTACCAAGCAAAGAAGGCAGAAACAGGGTGTTAGCATCCTGGAGGATTCTGGAACCCCTCTTCTGGGGTCACTGTCTGAGGCTTAAGCTGAGACTTTATGCAGGAAAAATGGATGTGTCCCAGGGAGTTCTTATCTAAGGCTCACCAACTCCAGTCCACACTCTGGGTAGGTGTTGTCGTAATCCCACATCTTAGTCCTGATTTCCTTCCTTCTGTCTGGTAGTTGCCATTAATGGCTCGTCAACACCTCAGATACCAGAGGTCCACATGAAGCTCTCTTCGTTCATTCCCACACTCCTCCCTGCCTTGCTGTGCGTGCAATCTCTGCTCACAGCTCTCCTCCCTTCCCCCACTCTCCCAGGTGGGAACTTGTGGGTTATTGATAAATTCTCCTTCTCTTTCTCCACACATATTCCATTCGCTCACCTGCCACCATGTCTTTGATCTTTTTATTCCTACCAGGGCTGCCCCAGTCAGAAAGCCTTCATTTTTTTCATGGATCGCTAGCAGCCTCCTAATTATCTCTTTCTCTCCAGGTTCCCTTTCCACCGGTTAGTCTTTCATAGAGATTCTTGAACCACTTTTGTAAGTTCCAGCTCTGGTCATTTTATTTCTTTTCCTCAAAAAGCACCGATGGTTACCACTGCTATTCCTTAGCCTGTCCTTTCTGGCAAATATCGGTCTGCTCCTCGTGACCATGTCAGTGTCTCCTGTCTATACCTTTCCTCTTCCTTGCTTCTGGTTATGCTGTTCCATCCTCCCAGAATTCTCTTCTCCTACATTCCTCTTTGTCAGCACCCTTTTCAAGGTCCTGGTCAGATTCTACATCCTTTGTAGAGAGTTCTGTGTGTATCCCATGAACAACTTAAAAAAATGTCCTCTGCACCCCTGGGCATTAGGCACCATACTAGGTGTTGGTGAGATGCCCATGAGCAACACACACACTGTTGATTTTAGTCTTGCACAAGTAGACCTTACACAAATGAACACACATATAAACATAAATAATGAGTTGTTCTATGTGTTCTGAAGAAAAAGAACTTGGTGCCCCGAGGCAGAATGATGCAAAAGAGAGGGTGTATTACTTCGCATCTGTTCAGTCAGGGAAGGCTTCTCTGGAAGCGGTGTTATGAAGATAAATATGATTTAGGCAGAAAGTAGCAATGGAAAATGGGTGTGTGAGGGCCCTGCAGCAGGAAGGAAAGAGCTTTGCCAATCCCTAAGGTCAGAATTGACTGCTGTACCTCTTCTGTGTTCACAGAGCCCTTGGCACCTCGGTGACCACATGTAGTAACACCTGCTTTGTGTTAGAACCACACAGTTTTATGTCCTTCACCAGACTGAGGATTCTGTCTGGGTAAGGACTGTGTGTTACTCACTTCATTCAACAATTCACTGATCTGACAAGCATCTCTGCAGACCTACTATGGAGACATACCCAGTAGGTAGAGACCAGGGGCAGAGGTCAGTACGAGATAAATAGTGGTGAGCAACGTATCCCATGCCTCTTACAGAGATCCAGTCTCTGCATCTCCAAGATTTGGCATTATACCAATCACACAGTAGGGACTCGGGGAAAAAGTGGAATCGAGTGCCCAGGAATATGTGCTTGTGTGATAACAAGATGAGCTTGACTTCACGTCGAAACACTTTCTCCAAATGCCCCCAAACAGTATCTACTTCTCTAGGTCATTGTGGAGACCAAGACACCTCTAACCGGTCATCCTGTGGAGACTAGAGGACACACCCGGTCCTCCATTCCAGTCCCCTGGATGCTTGGGCACAAACCATCCTCCTCTGAGAGCAGACTCTGCCAATTTTGAGTCGTTTGACCGTGTTCTAGTCTGAGCTAATTTTGTAAGTCAAATTGCTTAAGAGTGAATATGAAATCTTTGACTGAAGCCCAAATATATAAATACCCATCACATTTCCTTCCTCCCCAATTTTGCAATCATCCAAAAAAGCTGTTCATGTTGTCCAGCGTAATTAGTTATTTATACACCCTCATGTGGTCCATTGTTCAGAATTAAATTGTCTGGTATACAGAATTTCTCTTGCAAGGCTTGTTTTGCCATTTTACCTCTTTTTGGAAGCTGTTTGTAAATATGTCCTTGTGGAACCCTTCGGGATACTTCTGAGCAGATCCAGGATTGGTAGGGGGAGAAAGGGTGGAATAAGCTAGTCTGTGAAAGCAAATATGCCCTCTGAGGTCTCACACTATCCCCTGACTTCAAACACAAACTACCAAGAAGTATTCATCCTTTCCTTGAAGACCCAGGGGAATTAGAATGAACACAAAAATAGCCACAGAGAGGTAGAAGTGGAAATCATCTTGGAGGTCTAGTCGTAGGTTCCAGTGACTCCATTTTGCCCAAGAGGAAGCTAGTTCCCAGAAAGAAGAAGTGAAAGAGACAGGCCCACAGCCTCTTGTGGGTTAGTGGCAGAGCCATGCCCAAACCCTCATCAGCTGACTCCCATGCTCTTTCTACTAAACCATTAAGTATACTAGTGCAGAGTGCTTTGTTTCTGGGCATTTCTGGGCTTGTTACACATTGCACCTGAACTAGATGGCTCCAGACAGTTTGCTTTGGGCCCTTGAGTCTCTATTTCATGGCTATTTTGTCTCCTCCCAAATGGTTTGGCAGCCAGCTATTATTGATGAGGATTGCCCATCGTGAAGCAATTCTGCTTTCTCTTCTGCCATGCTATGGTCAGAGATTCCAGATGGTCTATCAATTTCATGTAAAATGAAACTTTTTCTGAGGGTCTGAAGGTCTTTGCTTCATGGGAGACATCTATAAGGTTTATGACGCAGGATATGGTCTATCTTGGTGAATGTTCCATGTGCCCTTGAAAAGAATGTGAATTCTGCTCTTGTTGGGCAGAATATTCTATAAATGTCTACTAGATCCAGTGGTTGATGGTGGCGTTCTGCTCTTTATCCTTGCTGGGTTTCCATCCATGAATTTTAGTTTGTGAAATTTCTAACATTAGCTTTGATTATTCAGAAGTCTCTTAGATTTTCTTTCTGTAGGACAGTATAAGATCCTAATTCTTATCTTAAAATGGGACTTTCTGTCCAGCCAGGTTAGGAATTAAAAGTTGGGCATTTCTGGAATGGTTGGCCAGATAGTATGATGTGAAGAATCCTGAAATCTTCATCCTAAATGGACTGTTAGTTCGTAAATCTACCACAGTGGTCTTCTATGAATTCTCATTGGAGTGAGACCTGTTATAACTGAGAAATATCACATCATGACTTTTAAATAGCTAACATCATAACATTAAAAACTCATTATCTTCCTATGTTATCACTCATAAAATCCCCAGATTTTCTGTAATGGTCACATGAAATATTATACAATTAATTTTAAAATATATTTATTTATGTTTTAAATTACATATGTAATCATACAGAAAAAATGTAACAGATGTCATATACTCACCATCAGAAAATGGATGCTAACATTTTGCCATATTTATTTTTTTGTTCAAAGAAATTAAATGTAACACACATAGTTAAATCTCCCAGCTTTTATTTCCTCTTCCTCCTGCCTTCTTTCCCTCCTATTCTCTCTGGAGGAAAACACTGTTCTGAATTTAGTGGGTATCCTTCCCATGAATGTTTTGGTGACTTCACTCTAAGCAAATGTATGTACAATTTATGCCCAGGAGAATTGCAGGGTTATTTATTTTTATAATCAGGGGAGGAAAAAGTCTCATCTGTCATGTTCAGAAGGGTAGGTCAATTTTAATCTCTATTTCTTTCAACTGGATTTTGCTTTAATCCTGGTTTTTATGTTTTTTTCTGGTGATCTTCCTACCGAGCTTTATTCCCTCCTAGCTAAAGTCTTGTTTGACTTTTGCCAGAAATGGTAGCTTGGACTCCTGTCATTTAGACTTTCCGAAGCCATGGTTTCCCTGCCTTAGGCATTGCCCACTCTCAATCCCTATACTCCAGACCCTAGGTAGGAAAATCTGTCAGGCTTCTGCACCTGGATATCCTGTTGCCTTATGTTCCCCTAGCCTATGAATGGATGTAGCTACTTTTGCCAGACTTGAGCTGTCTGCTCAGCATTCCAGCAATGACAGGCAGATTTAAGTTCTATCCTGCCTTACCTGTTCTGCTTAAATCTTCCATGTTTGGAACACAACACCTTGAAAGGACACATCAGGGGAAAACGAAGGCTGGGAAGGTAGAGGCTGTTGAGTATGGTGATGATGACTGATAACTGCTACCATTTTTGAGTAATATAATCAAAATCGTAAGACCTGGGGTATAACAGTATTCAGAATGCAATGTTCAAAATAATAGTAGAGCACCTACTGCATGTCAAGTACTGGGCCAGGTTCTCACTTATCTCATTTATCCTTAAAAATAATCCCATGTTTTGTAGATGAGGAAGCTGCGGTATAGAGAAATAGTATGCTACGGTGGAAAATTATGGGATTGAGAATACGACAGACTGGGTTCAAACTCTGGGTTCACCACTTATACCGTCGTGGACCAGTTTCTTAACTTTTCTGAGCTCAGCACAAAATAGGTGCTTGCAGCGATGGCTATTGTTACTGTACAAGATCTGGCTTCTTGCCTCAGGTTACCCAGCTAGTGAAGGTGTAGAAGTGGGATTCAAATCCAGGCCTGCTTCTCTCAAAGCTATCCTCTTCCCAGGAAGATGGGAATGTTAGATATTATAATATGACTGTTACTCCATTAAAGGGGGTGTCATGGAGTGTGGAAAGAACACTAAACTTGAAATCAGAAGTCTTGGGGCCTGTTCTCCATGACAGATGAGCTGGGAGACTTTAGACAATTCATTTCCTGTCTCTTTTTCTCTTGGTTTTCTAATTTATAACACAAAGGAGTTGAATTTAAATTCCCTCTAGTTTCTGTTTGTTCCATCTCCAGCATTCTGTGCCTCTGATCAAGAAACACAGGAGCACATGGTCTACCCAAGGGAAATGAAGAAAGGCAATGGCATTGATATTCTAAAGAAGGTGAGGATAGGAGAGTAGGGAAAGCCTCTATCAGCTAGAGCTTGTCCCAAATTCTTAAAACTGAAACCAGTCGGATTTCTTTTCTGCTCCCCAACTTGAGTTGGGGACGGACCCAGGTCATGGAGGGTTTGAGAAGGCAACAAGACCAGTTGCCCACACTCATCGCTTTCTTGGGTAACTTCTTTTCTTCTCTCTCTGTCTTCCTTTCCTTCCTTCTTTTCTTTTTCCTTTTTTTTAGAAGGAGAGAATGGAAAATAGAAGATGGCTAACTAAGGTAACTAAATAAGAGATGGAGAGTTACAGGTGGAATTTTATTTCTACCCCAGGTTTCTCCTCTTACGTTCCTTCCCAGTCCTTTCTGGTTTGATTTTCTAAAAATAGATACATTTGAAGGATCATGAAACAAGTTCTGCACTCATGTTTAGTGTATTTTAAACTCTGTCACCCTGGGGCCACCTGTTTGCTGAAGTTAAAGGTATGACAAACCTCCTTGGAGACACCTTTGACCACTTCTAGGCCACTCTATTGGTCCTTTTGACTTTAGGATCAAGGAGGCAGTCACTTGCTCTCTGAGTCTTTATTGAGCTCCTACTATATGCAGTCAGCTTGACAGGCCCTAGGGACAAGGAAGGAAGAAAAGACTCCTGTTCCCATCTCTTCTGGAGCTTACATATCAATGTAAAGAGCAGAACACAAAGGTAAATATGCAATGATGGAAGCTGAAAGGTGCTGGTGAAGGAGCTGTGGAAATCCCCGGTGTCTGCCTGTCCAGTTCTGGCCCAGGGGAAACATCCCTCCCTTCTGTCTCCACTTCCACTCTATGCGATTTTGCAGTTTGACCATGAATCACCACCCCAAGACTATCCTCAGCTCATCTGCCCTTCATGTCATCAGTGAAGATCACAGGGCCCCTGGGGTTCCCAGGGACTCCACTGCCTGGTCTCCTTGCTGACCTCCTAGGCCATGTTCTCGGAGTGCTGGCATGGGAGTGGTTCTCCCACATGCCCTTTCCTGCTTTGGAGTCTTTGATCTTGCTGATTCCCTTTACCAGGAAGGTCTCACCTCTGTCTCCACTTGTCCAAATCCTGCTCATTCTCCCAGACTCTGTTCATGATCCTTTCTCCTTGCTGCAGTCACTCTAGAGCTCCTCTCCCCACCTCGGGGTCTCTGCCGCCTCTTCTCTGATGCCTCCTGGCATTTGGTTTATAAGCTAATCAGGGCACCCATCACCCTCTGCCTGGTGTTCTACAGTTATTGTATATCCAGCCTAGGCCTTACCTTCCTAGCCACACCTTGATGGCACAGATATCATTTATCTCTGTATCTCAAACAGGACCAGGCACAGTTAATACACCCTAATTGATTCAACACCCCAACATTAAAGTTAACAATAAAAGATGTCCTATACAGTTTTACAAAGAGTGTCCATCTACGTTATTTAAAATAATCCTCAGAACAACCCTGTGTAAGAGAAACTATCATAACCCCATCCTACAGATGAGGAAAGAAGTTATTTACTGAGTGCTGACCCTCTGCTAGGCATTATGCTAGGAACTTTGCACACATCACACCACTCAATTCTCATTTAATTCCAATAAAAACAATAGTCATCTCTACTGAGCACTTGCTCTGTGCCAGGCACTATTTTCAGCCCTCTACACCTATTAACTCATTTAACTCACACAACACTATAAAATAGGTATGCTTAGCATCCTCACCTTATACACGAGAAAGCTGAGGCACGTGGAGGTTAAAAAACTTACCCAAGTCCATAGTCAAATTTGGATTCCAAACTAGGTAGTGACCATAGAGACCACTATTCATATATGAATATTCCCCTCCTTTCCTGGCCCAGCACTGCCAATACCACTTACTATTGCCTCTGTGAGGTATAATTATGCCCATTTTGCAGATGAGAAAATGGAGACCCAGAGGGATTAAGCAACTTGCCAATATCGCACAACTGCTCAGGGCAGAGCCTCATCTCATACATGCAAAGTGCTGATTCTGACCACTCATCCGTGTCGTCAGATAGACGTGACAATGGCCAGCCTCGGTGTATGCAAATTTCCTCAGCCATGTGAAAGTTTAATGATTCTTCAACATTTCTGCGCCTCTGCTCTGTCAGTGCAGGGGGCTGCACCCTGTGTATGTTGGGTCGGTTGGGGACTTACAAAGTCTCAGATACACTCCTTGCTTCAAAGAAACAAATAAAAAACAAAATATCCTTCACATCTATTCCTTCATTTTTCAGCATAGGACTTGATGCTCCCTGGGAGACATCTTGACGGGACTGGGGAGACACAGGGAAAAAGTTAAGCCCAGCGTGGTCAGCAAAGGTGAGGAGACAGTAGATAGGTCCAGCAGGTGAGTGGGATTGGCCTTGTTATTTGGAGTCTAGAGCAGTGAGGGGTTTGAAGACTCCTGGTCCCAAAGACAGCAGCTGTTCATGCCTGGTTGTGTACTCTGGCTTAGGATGGAGGAAGGGGCATGGTTGCTGATGGGGAGAGAAGGCCAGTAGCCAGGCTGGAGATAACCAGGCAGCCTCTCTTTAGGACAAGGTGGAATCCTGGCCCCCCCTTGCAGACCACAGTGTGAGAACTGGGCACCGCACAGGGCGGGGGTGGGAGTCCTGGGTTTGGGTCTCAAGCTGGCTACTCAGAAGCAGATGACTGTGAGCAAGTCGCCTCCGCCCTCCAACCCCTCAGCAAAATGGGTATACGACTTTTGCTGTGCTCATGTGGCCTGGGTTACGTGGTGATGTTCATGAGAGCACGTGGCTGACTGAGTGCTAGGTGCGTGTGAGAGGCTGAGGAGGAAGAAGAGGCCGGGTTTTGCCGCCTCTGGAGTTCCTCATGACAGGATTATGCTGATGGAGGGTGCATCAGATTGACTCACACGTAACTGACAGGAAAATGGGCCTAGTTTTCACCTTACCCAGTTCCCAGGCCTGAAACTTAAACCTCCCAATGAGAATCAGCTAGCATTAGCCAGTTTTCCCTGTGGCAGTGCGTGGGGTGGGAGGCAGAAGGTGGGGGGGCTGAAGCAGGGTAGGGAGGGGGATACTCCTATGCCAGAGACCCATGCCTGGAAATGAATGTCACTGAAGCGAAACCTGCTTTAGGTTCCCACCTGGTAAGGCAAACAGCTCTGCTCTGACTCACCATGCACCCGGGGGCACATCCCTGCTTCTGTCCCAGCCTCAACTTCCCCATCTGTAAAAACAAGATACTACTTCCCAACAGCTTGAAAAGGCGTGGGGGTTCCTCTCACCCACGGGGAGATTTCTAAAGATGGGGTGAAAGAGATGGGAAAGTCATCTCTGTCCTGATGCCCAGATCCAGGGCTCAGAAACCAATAGTGGAAGCCACTTCTGGGCGGTGGAAGCAGAGAGCTAGAGGATTCCTGTCCGTCGGTGAGTGTGCTTGCGGGACAGAGGGCTTTTAAATGAATCACTTTGTATCTAGCAGGGCAGCACCTGCTCCTCAGCCTCCAAAGGCAGCACGAGCAGCGCGATCATTCACAAGCTGCCGCTTTCCATTCACGTCTATAATTAGCGCGCGGGCTGCAGCGGCTCTGGAGCTGCGGGAAGGGCTTTGGGGCGGGGCCTATTCCCTAGCTCCGCCCCTTCTCGTCTCCCTCCCCCGCTCTCCCCGCCCACCCGGAGGCTCTGGCAGCCCCACCCCCACCCCACCCCAGGGTGCGCTCGCCGCAGGATTCCTTCAGTTCCTGCCGGGACGCCAGGGCCTCCGTCCCCTCCCTTGGGGATCACTCCAGTGCAGTAATAAGCACCTTGGCCCTGCATCTCTAGAAGGGCAGCTATATTTAGAGTGGCATCCCCTTACCCCTCCCTCGCCCCTCTGGCCGCTCAGCCCGCCCGCTCCCGCTGCCCCTCCCAGCCACCTCTCCCTCTTTGTCGCATTACATAGTAATCTGAGATGCATTGGATGAGCTCCAGGGAACAGAATGTACTTGGCAGAGACGCGGGGCTTGATGTCTGCAAAATGTCGGAAACGCAGCCAAGAGCTGCTAACTGGGTCATTAACCTCCAAAAGCTAAGCGAGGACTGTAGGCCCGCTCTGCCTCCCTTCATCTCGCCAATAAAAGTGCCTCAGTGTGAGGGGAAGAAAAAGCCCAAGGTTGGCTGCTTTGATTTCTAGGCACCAAAGGCAGGCCCGGCCCCTCCTCCTGGCCCTGGGCCCTTGGGCCGCCCCTGCTGCTTCGTCCCTGTGTACATGTGGCCTTTGAAAGGCCCAGGAACCCCCCTGCAACCCTGCCCTACCGCACAGCCTCCGGCGACTTTCTTGGGTCCCGGAGGAAAAGGAGAGTGAGAAGGTTCTAGGCCCATCTCGGGTCCCCACAACTAGATGGAAGGGCTTTGCCAATCTTCTACTCTGATTCTCTCCCTTCTAGCTTCTTCCCTCCCTTCCTCTGGCTCTGCCTTCTCTGCCTCCTTCGCCTCCTCTTCTGCTCTCTTGTCTCCCTTCTGAGAGCAGGCTGTGGGCTTGGTGCATGCGTACATGGCCGGGCTCCAGGAGAGGAGCTCCTTCACTTGCTCTGTGACCTTGGATGAGTCACCTATTTGCTCCTTAATCCCTTATATGTCACTTGTCTGCAGTAACAACACCTTCCTGCCCTATCTCACAAAATGTGGGGCCCACAATGGAAAGTCTTACCAAGTGCAAAGCTCTGCTCCGTGTCAGCGATAGTCTCCCTGACTACCTGGACTTGCATCCTTCTGAAAGCCCCAGGGCCCAAACTTCCTCTGGACTTGTGTGCCCTCCTGGAAATTAGGAATGTGAAGGGGTCTCACCAGGAGTTTCAAAGGTTTGAATATTTACCAGGGGATAACCCCTAAAATCCACCCCCCTCAAGCTGTCTAGCCCTCAGGATTGCCAAACAGACACTTCCCCCGAATGTCCAAACCCACTTCTCCAGCAGCTGGATGGAGAGAGAAAGTGCTTGGTACTGAAACCAGAAGAGATCCTGCAGTTCCTCAAATGATAAGACTGCCTTACTTGTTGGAGGGAGAACCGTCGGCCTGGGGAGACCAGCAGCCTATGCGATGTGTCTGGACCTCTGAGTAGTCTGAACTGATGTCCAAGATCATGGACCCTGATCTGTGCGACCCTGCTTATGCTCTCTGGTGCTATTCACAAAACTAGAACCAAGTCCAACCAGGCCTCCGTGCCCTTCCTGCCTCATCCCTCCCTGGTCTCACTACACCTCCCTCTGCCGCCACATCAGATCTACTCTGCTCCTCAGCAATGGAGGCCCGTGCTCCCCTGCCACTGGGCCTTGGCTCAGGCTGCTTTTTAAAAATTACCTGGAAGGCTCTTTGGCCTCTCATTGCCACACATTCAAATCTTTTGCACCCCTCAAAACCAATTCTCAAATGCTGATTCTCATCTCTAGAGGTGTTCTCTTCCTCCTTCAACTCTTCTTGGGGCTTTTCCATAATGTCTCAGTATAAGCGGCTAGCTCTGGGTCATGTCATCTGTGCATCTGTTGTATCCTTCTTATGGAGGGGAGATTTCTCCGTGGATAAGGACTCTTTCTTGTTGACCTCAACTCTAGGCGTCCATATACCCTGCTCTGCCTTCCCAGTTTATGCCTATTCTGCTGGTAAAATTATTAATCCTCCCTTTCCCCTAAGGGCTCTGGTTTGGATGATACATTATATGGTCACCTTACTGAGGGTCTCTATCCTAGTACCTGGCACATTAGTAGGACTCAGTAAATGTGGTGAGCTGCCATGAAGAGCATGCCAGAGTTATTTCTTACCCAGGTCCTGGGGGTCTCTTGGCCCTACCTTTCTTCTCCAGCCTGGAGGCATGCTCCCAGTGTTCTTCGATCTCTTTCCTGGGGAAGAACTGCAGAAGCAGTTCGTGAAGTTGCTCACCTAACACTTCCCATTCCTCTGAGCCCCAAAACAGTAGGACCACCACTGGATGTTAGAAGCAGCTATCAAACTCCAGAGATGGTCACCTGGTCTGTGAGATGAAGCCCTCAACCCTCACCTGAACTGGATTTTTGGTCTTGTCCAATTTCTTTGACAGTTCAACTCTGCAGAATTACCTTCAGATAGTAACGTAATTGTCTTAGGAGGAGGTCACAACCTGGAAAGCTCAGAGCTGCTTTGGTATAAACTAAATAGTTAAGCATCACAATTTTTCTCAAAAGTAAGTCTGTTAGGGGGTTTGTTGACTTGTTTTTTTTAAAATATCAAGCATTTGGAAATAAGAACAGGCACGATGCCTGGCCTTGCGAATGGAGCCCCAGCGTCAGGAAGCCTGGGTCTTCTTTCTACTTCTCCTCTGACTCACTGCTTTCTGGAGGATGAATCATATGCCCTTTCTTGGCATTGGGTCTCACTTCCTTCATCTCCCCTATAAAATGGGTGTATTTGCTGTTCCTACCACATAGGAGGGGGCTGAGGCTTGAAGAGGCCTTGGTCATTATGCAAAAATATTATTAAAAGTAAAAATGTGCGGTAAGCATGTGTTTTGACTCTCTGGAGAGGCACACCTGAAGGGTATGTGAGGCCATTTTGTGACTCTGCTTTAGTTTCTGCAACACCTCAATTCACTGAGAACAGCCTTTCAGAAACTGGAAAGAATCAGTCTTAAGACAGGGGTTGGAATGAGTCTGGTCTGAGCGGGAACAAGAGTCATGTGAGGAGTACACCAGCTAGCAATCAAGAAAGGGAACAGGGAGCCAGGATGAAAAAGCAAACAGGACTATTATCTGCAGGGCTCTGAGGCTGGGACCCTTGCATTCTCTTCTGAGGGCTATGGGAGATCAGTGGACGTGACTGAGCAGGACCATGGCATCACCTACATTGTGCTTCCGAGAGACATATCTATTAGATCGAGGGACAGACTCTGGAGCTAGCATAGGTTACGTCCCAGTTTGTCCCTAAGTGAGTGGGGGCTGGCCTCCCTCTGAGCTTCAGTTTCCATCTTTGTAAAATAAATGGGTAAAATGGCCCCGAATAGTGCTAACACGATGTGATTCTACAGGAAAGACCATGAAGAACCAGGTTGCCTCTGTGTGTGTGTGCATGTGTGTGGGGATGGATGGAAGAAGTGGGCATGAAGTAACCGCTCGGTAGACGCAAAGCCAGGTCTGGCAGCCTCGTTCTTCAGGGAGGAAGCCTGACCAGTCTCAACCGCTCAGGTCTAAAGGACTCCCTGTGTATCCAGAGCCCAGAGACCTTTCTTCGGGCCCCAACACGGCACATCTGAACTTCAGGGCCTGGTCAGCAGCCTCTGTCTAGACTTGTCTACTATCTACTTCCTGGTCCGGCCGAGACAGATGATATCTGAGGAGACTGCATTGAGGTTCCTGCTAACCAGCTGTTCTTCAAGATGGTTCAGATCTCCCCCTATCCTGTATTAGGCTCCTAGGAAGCCTTATACCATCCAGGACTACATGGCTTGGGCTCTCAGAACTCTGCCTTGGCAGTACAACTCGACAGTATATGGTTGACATTTGCCAAGGTCCACTGTAAGATTGGCATGTAGAATTTCTTTATTTTGAAGGTGCTATTGGCATATTGTCTGTTAAATTATTTAATAGCTCTTATTTGAAGACCCTCATAGAAAATCTCTCCATGAAGTCATATAGTAAAGAAAAATATCATTAAAAATTGCTTTCGGTCACTTTGGGTTTACAGTAGTTCCTTTAGGTCTCAGGGATAATTGCGTTTATGTTCCCGTTTTGTGGGTGGGTTTAAAAGTACTTATGCTTTTTATTGTAATTTCCCTTAAATATTTTTTCAAGGAGGGTTACATAAATGAATGAATCAGATGGGTTCAGCTGGACCTCAGTCAGTGTTTGAAGTAGAGAAAAAAGCCCACTTATGATTAGTGAACCCACTGAAGCCCTCCTAATTATAGAAGCAAAATGTCCAAATTTCATAGCATCACTCAAACGATCGACTTAGTGCTTCTATGTTTGAGTTGCAGTTTTGTGTGAGAAGGTTTGACAGGATTGTGATTATCTGTAAGCAGTGCAAGGATCCGATGATAATTGGAAGAAGAAAATTTAAATAGTCCTAGTGGAGTTACGGGATTAGCAAGTGTGGAGTTTATATGGTGGAAGTTACAATTAGCCTATAAGGATACTATAATCCAGATTTATTCTACCAATTACTGTATTGCCTTGAGATGTGTGTCTCGGCATTTATTAAATGATAGAGAGTGTGGCTGAACTCTGAGGTTGCTTCTGGTGCTCTTGTTCTGTTTGCTGAAAAGTCAGAGTCTGCACGGGTTGGCTGATCAAATGCCACAATGCACCTTAGAGCCCACAAACCAGCAAAGAAACCTATGCCCTCACACCACACCCCCACCGCTGGTGGTTGAAGGGCATAAATGAATGGGGGAGGGGTTGTGGCTGGAACTTTCAGATTTAAGCTCCTCTTCCTGATGAAGGACATATGTGTTCACTGAATAATGACTGAACAGTTACCCTTAACCTTCCTTACATGAATTCCCTAAAGAACAGTTAAATTATAATTCTAAGATACTAGCAACCCACAGACTCAGGATTTAGAATGAGAAACGAATCTAGCAGATTGTGTGGTTCGACTTGATAGATGAGGAAACTGAGGCAAAGAGACTTGCCCAAGGGGCTTGGCCCAAGATCCAGAGTCAGGAAGTCTCAGAGCCAAGGCTGGAGCCCAGATATGCACTGTTCCTTGGTGCTCATGTTTTTGGTAAGAGCTGGAGCTTGGTCTCTGGTGGATACATCTTTTGCTAGACAGCCCAGTTGCTAATCTTTGATTGCATCATTCTTGAGCTTAAATATCTTTGTGGATTTCTGCTCCTTATTCTTAGTTCAAAGTTCACTTTGTGTCATTACTGAGCTCTCTCCATGTTATCTGCCACCACTTTTTAAAATGTGTGCATTCCCTTGTAGATGTTGAGGTAGGGAGAGGTAGATTGGTAATCTTTCTTAAGCTGATTTGACTGTCTCTGACACGCACCTAACCTGGCTACCCTTTTCCTGATTTCTCAGTTCTCAACAGCTTTTCTGTGCAATTGCCTGGGTATTACATTTCTTTACTCATTTCTTGTCTCTTGATCAGTTAGCCACTTTTTTTCTTGGAGTGGGAAGAGAGGTAGACCTGGAAAACAGGGTCTTCAGTAGAGTTTATCTGGTCTATGAGCAGAATTCTATAAAGCAAGGCAAGAAGGGCCAATGATCTGTCTTTCAGGTCAGCACAGTAGGCTCAGAGAACACCAAGCCAGCCCTCTGGTGAAGGAGGTTGAGATTGTCCTCCCAGAGATTCCCACCACCATCACCAATTGTACTCCAAGAGCGCCCTCTGCTGGATTGGAGCAGGACCCAACAGTCTCAACCATCTTGGAAGTGAGGCCAACAGGAACTCTAAAAGGATGAAAAGAAAGACTGGGGTTTCCTTGAGAGAGGGGTTCCCAATCAGGGAAGCTCTGAGCTGCCCCTATTTAAACACAAACTCGAAATAAGATGGTTCCATTCCATGAGGTTCTCTCCCCTCCCACTCAAGGAAGCTCTGAACTGCCCCTATTTAAACACAAACTCAAAACAAGATGGTTCCATTCCACAAGATTCTCTTAGCCTCTACATTTCTCATTTCCTTTATTTCAGTTTCTGTCTTTTGCCTCATCTCCCTGATCAGTATTTATGGAAAGAGTTCACGGTGGCAATTAAACCCAAAATATCATCTTTGGAGTGGTGAAAAGAGGGGATTTACAGAGGGGAAAGTGGGCATAAAATATGAATTCGACCTTCTTGAGGCCTAATGGCTGGGTTACAAAGAGCAATTTCTTGGAATAACGATTTCTAATCTCAGCTTGTATTATTCCTTAGGCTAAAAACTCATCAGCCACTCATTGCCCACTAAACTAAGTCAACATTCTTTACCTCACCATTCAAAGTGTATTTGTAAATTTGTAATGCGTTATTTTGTTTACATTCATGTATCAAGGCTAATAGCATGCTTATTTTAAACAAGAACCTTACTTTGATCTAGTTTTTAGAAAATGAAAATGTATTGAAATTTTTTAAAGTATATTTGAATATCAAAGTCATACATTTCACATTAAAATCAGGCTCAGCAAATACTTAATTTGCTTATAATTTTGAACAAGGCAGAAGACCCTGCTTAAATAATTAGGTTTTTAAACAGGAGCAATAATTGATAGATTGAATGCTATCTTTAGCATTGAAGTTAGTCCTAACATATTTTTTAGGAGAAAACCAAGGTGACACTTATTTGACATAAAAAAGGGCTGGGGTTGATAACATTTCAAGTGCCCTGTAGGCAACGGGAGATGCAGCAGTTAGGAATGTACTTACTGAAAAAACAGAGACAGTAATATGGTAACCGCTGAAATTGTGCCCTAAAATTGACGATTACAGCTGGAGGAAACCTTACAGAGGACTCCATCCTTTGTAACCCAGACGGTAAAATGAGACCTAGAAAGAAAATTTTCCCCACAGGTGCACAGGCAGTTGGTGGAGGAGCCCAAATTGAAATCTGGGTCATCTAATTCTCAGTCTGAAGCTCTCACTGCTCCCCAACACAACCTTCCTACAATGGTATGAAAAAGGACTCAGAAGTGAGGGACCCTGAAGTGCCTTTGGAAACTGCAGCCCAAATCTCAGTGAAATTAAAGAGTCTTCTAACTCAGGCTCTGTCACATTTCACCGTATCCTCGAGGCTGAGAAATGGGGCATCCAGATCCTTTCCTCCCTCTGAGCCTTCATTCTGTTTACACATGGGTGGACCAGATGTTAGAGAAATAAGATAAACATTTGCAGCTGTTATGGGGGGAGGGGGGCTGGGTGGAGCCCATGAGGTTCCCAGGTTTTGATCTAACACATCAGAACACATTTGATTTTTACTGCTGGCTTAGAGTTTACTACCTTCAGCTTCCTCCTCAAAGCCTGGAGTTTGCCACTTCATGTCGAAGCCTATACCAGGAGATGCCAAGGGTTTCTGGAACTAACTTCAGCCCATTACCGCAGCAATCCAGGTGACTAAGGCAGCTACCGCCCCATTACAACTTTGAGGGCCCCTTTCTCCTCAACCCCTGAATTCCTTGATGCAAGGTCGGCATTTCTCCCTAGCAGAGGCCAGGAGGGGCCGTAGATGAGAGACCGTGCATTCTAGTGGGCAGAATGTGGGCTTTGCGATTATGTAAGACCTAGTTGTGATCCTGACCCAGCCATTCACTGGCCATGTGATTTTGAGTGAGTTGCTTAACTCCAAGCCTTATTATCCTTGTGTTTTCTTAAAATATGGATACTAATACTTATTTTTCAAGGTGAAAGTATTTAGCGACACAATGTATTTGGACTTTACAGTATGCAGGAGTATTCAATAAACTGTAGCTCTTACTGTTGTTTCCTGAGGGTTTTTCATCTTCCTGGAGCCTATATGAACGATGTAGCTACTAATTGGTGATGATCTAGGGGGGAGCATTAGGCCTCTTGCCTTTATGCTGTTTCCTGAGGACTCAAAAATGTGATGACATTGTTATTCTCATTAGTAATATATTGTATTTACATGTGTTTAAAGCTTTTCAAAGTATTTTTTTCCATTTTATTGTGAAAAAAATTTAAATCTATGTCAAAGATAAAATGATTTTATAACACTCGTACACTCACTTCTTAGATTCTACCATTAGCATTTACTGAACTTGTTTTTATCATTTATCTACCCCTTTATCCATTCCTTTATCCACCCACTAATCCACATTTTAATGTATTTCAAAATAATTTGCAGACGGCAGTACTCCTCCCCTTCAATTCTTCAGCATGAATATCATTACCTAGAGTTCAATATTTGTTCGTTATTTTTCTTTTCAAATATATTTATATACAACAAAGTGCAGGCTTAACTATGCATTCACCGAGTTTTGACAAATGCATGCATCTGTGAATCCCAAGCCCCTTTTAGGATATAAAACACATTAGCATCACCCTGTAAAGTTCTGTCATGTCTCCTCCCCGGCAACCCCTGTCTTACCCAAATAGAGGGAAACTCTATTCTGATTTTTTTTCTCATCATGGATTCGATTTGGCCTGTTCTAGAACTTCACATAAAAGGAATAATATAGTATGTACTTGTCTGTTTAAGGCTTTTTTCACTCAACATACTATTTTTGATACTCATTCTTATTACCGTATGTATTGGCAGTTTGTTCATTTCCACTAGACTGCTATCTTTAGTGAGTAGTTTTATATACGTCCTTGAGAATGCTGAGTTGGTAAAAACAAAAAGCTTATGTGTGTATACAAAAGGAAAAAGATCTGGAAAGATAATCCCAAAATGTGTATAGCCTTTACCTCCGAGATATGCAACTGGGGCAAAGGAGGAAATGTGGGAATTTTGTTCTTGAATGGATATACTTTTATATTGATTGAATTTCTTCACATATATAGAGATTTTAAAATATAAAAAACACATAAAAGTAGTTTAAAAACAACTAAACTAAGCTCCTTGTGGGATGGGAAGAGGGCTGAGGGTTCCATGCTGCTGGAGCCAAGAAACCTCAGGCTTCCCCTTGGCCAGAGCTTTCCCCATGCTACTGAGTAGACAGAGCCTGGCCAGTTGAATAGAGATGACAAGCTCTGGGTGAGAAGAATACTCAGCGAAAAGATACACCCAAGGCATAAAATATGGGTTTTGAGAAGGGAAAAAGGTATAAAGAAAGGCATTCTGAAAGAAGACTAACAGAATAGCCCAGCCAGGAGTCCTAGAATCCTATAGCCATAAATCCATAAGAGGTGTCAAAGGACATTATCGTGACTCCTTCATTTTGAAAAGTGCAGCATGAAGTTCTACTGAAGACAGGTGATCTCTAATAGGTCTTAGAGATCATCTAAGCTCCTTGAAGGCTGGTCAATTTCTGTGTTTCCTATTAAGGGTGCTACGTACTTAAGTGATATTTATTGGAAAAGTGAATCTAATCCTAGGCTCCATTTTACAGATATGGAAACTGAGACATGGACTGACACTTGCTCAGAAGAATGCATATCTTCCCCACAGGAAAATAGCCAATGATTACCAGTCTCCACTGAGACACCACAGTAAGAGATAGACCGGAATTATATTTGAGGGCTCAGTGTTAAATATAAGGAAGATTTTCTTGGAAGAGAGGGTTGTGAAACCTCTGTTTCTTAGAAATATTTAAAAATGCAACACAGTCTTGCATGTTGAAAGACTTTAAATGTGGCACTACTTGCCAGGCTAGACGATCTCTCGTTTCCTCCCAGTTAGGGGGGAAAAAAAATCCAAGATTTTGGTTCCTTCTTGCAAGTCTGACTCCTAATGGTCACCATCTCTGGGTTGGACCCAAGAGAAAAAAAGCCAAGAAAATGAGGACTACCAGATTTTGTTTTTAAACTTGGGAATGAACCTTAAAATTTCCTACTTGAATGATCTAATTTCACAAACAAGAAATCTTAGACCAAATGAATAGAAATGATTTCCCAACATCAGTGACTTTGTAGTAAACCTTTAAGTGGAACCCAGCTTTTTCTAGTGTTGTAGGTTCAAGTTCCAATTCCTACATCTCCCAGTCTTTGACCTTCGGTGAATCTAGAAGCTGGAGCCAGGCTAGATATGTAGGCTTCAAGTATGCTCATGGTCCTGTTCACTGGCCATTAAAAAGAAGTTATTTTCTTAAGCCAATAGATCATAAAAAATAAACTATTTGAGTACTGTGTTATGGATGCAGATGACCTTAGACAACTGGCTGCCATCTCAAAGCCTCAATTTATTAAAATGGGGAAACCACATAATCTATGAGGGCTTATCCAGCTCAAATGTTTAAGGCTTCAAGCATACCTTGTATCTGGGTTCAGAATTCCTAGCAAAGTGATGGAATTGTTACCATTAATAAAGTACTCCTCCCTTTTAGAATAGGGATCCCTAATCCAGGATGGACAGAAACCTGTAGGATCAGGCTTCTTGAGCAAATTCATGAACTTTCTGAAGTTGCATGAAGTTGTTAATGCATCTGTGCATTTTCTTGGAGCAAAACCTCCTTAGATTTCATCAGAAGGGTCTAGGACCACCTCAAAAGGTATAAAAATCACTAAATTAAAAGAGTGGAATGAGGTGTCCAAGAAAGCGAAGGACACAATCTCGACACTCAGCTCTAATTCCGCGGAGCTAGACTAGCTTTTCTTCTTCCCCTCCATGAAGTCGAGACAGCAGAGTAACACAGCTACTGCATTCAGGGTACAGGAACTCAGTTCACATTCTCTCCCTCTCTTCCAGGTTGAGGACCAACCTGTTATTCAGTACATGTAACTCCCACCTAACTGACAGAAGCCCTCCATTCACTTTGTAAAGATTCTGAGTGATGCCCCTAGCACACGAAATACTCAGAGAGACCACACTGCTCTCCAGCGTCCTTGTACCCACATCCTCCCATCAGTTGAACTGCATGCTTACCAAAGATCGGTTGACTTTCCCCACCCCAAACCTGTTTATGCCAGTACTTAATATAATTATGTAATTTAAATAGTATGCAAGCAGATCAAGTATGAGTGTGAAAATAAAGAGATTTATTTCCATGAAAACTAAATTAATTGCTCTGGAAAGGCTCAAAGGGAATGAGTTATTAAAAAGTACTCTAAAATTCATTTGTGGACCAGGCCACTGTAAAAGAAGGACAAAAATTTAAAATCTGGAAGAATTCTGCAAGTTTTAAAGTCTTCCTTTATTAAAGCAGCAACATGAAAAAAAAAAAACACACACGCAATGGAAATAATGGAGGAAATTGGAACTGGGACATGCATGCTTGAAGATGGGACTTTGCCAGTTGAGTGGCAAATGAGTGTCTTAAGTTAGAATACATGCATTCATATGAATCCCAGGTTTAGCCAACTTTTCTGATTACTTGACACTGGTGACTGTGTTGTTTTGGTATTAAGATTAAAATATCAAAGTGAGGTCTAAGAGAACGGGTTTACCGTGTCTCCCGAGGGTTACTCTCTTGAGGATTTGATCTTTTTAAAATTCCCTCAAGATCTCTTTTTAGTCCTATAAGTCAGTTTCTTATAGAAACTTCTCACAAACCTTTTTCCCCTTGACAGTAAGTAAGCTTTGCCTCAGAATCAGGTGCCAAAAATTCAGCATTCAAAACCTCTATTAAATTAATGTTTGTTCACCTTAACCAACCAGTCGCATTCACTCAAAATCTGGAACCAGATGCACTGTTCAATGTCTTCAGATTTCAACAGTGCAGGGCCATTTGTGGTCAACCATCAATATTACACTCTCCCTTTTTAGAGTGTATGAGCCACAAACGTGGACCTGCCCTTTGCCTTAGCTTTGCCTTCTGGAGAACGCGTGCTTTAGAAACAGTGTGACTGATAAACAAAGTGGATGGTGATAAGATATTTATTGCAGCATTATATATAATAGTAAATACACCTAAAACTACTTAAAGTTTAGCAACAGGGTCATCAGTTAACCTGGTAGTTGTTGCTGGTTGTTTATGTAGTCATGAAAAGGATAATTATGAAGAATTTTAGCAATAATTATTGGCAAAATATTTATGAGAGTAAATTAAGTGAAGAAAGAGAAGGGCAAAATGAAATGAAGCCCATGATTACAACTGTAATAAATGTATATATGAAATCGGTGAGCTGGGGGAGACTTGGGGTTTTTATCTTTTGCCAATTTTTCACTTACAGTTCTTTCAATGATTAGAAAAATCCCACATTATGCAACAATTCACCAGTTTTTCAAGCTTGGTATCTTGAGAGGCCTTGTGATGTCTGAGGTTTGACATAGAGTTGCCCAGAACCACAGAATTACCCCCCAGAGGAGAGAGGATTAGGCAAGAGCGCACTCAATTATAGATGGACTGGGTTGGAATGTGCCTTTGAGGTCATAGTGGTCCCATCCCCTCAATCTACAAATCAGACTTATCATCGTACTTACCAGCAGTTTGACCTGAACAAGTCACTTATACACCATACCTTAGTTTTCTTCTCTGCAAAATGCAATGATAAACATATCTACGCCCACGGGTTGTCATGAGGTTTAAATGGTAAAAGTCCAGGGCACAGCACAGAGGAAGCTCTCAATAAATGTTAGTTATTAGTATCACCAGAGGTAGTGGTTGAGCGGGGCCCAAATTCAGTTTTCCCGACTTCCTTCTCGCTGGGGCTAGTTCTATCATTCCACATCATAGACTTTTCATCTTAATCCAGGCTGGAATCCCTTGCTGTGCTGAGTACTGGGCAAGAAAAAACCTTTTCTGATAATGTGGAGGATACTATGACTTTACATAACTCTTGCCTATCAGGCGACCAACAGCATACACTGTAGTCAAGACTGTGAAAACTGTCAGGGATACCATCAGATGACCATACCTTCCAATAGGGAAAATATGAATTCAAATCTATAACCACTTATGTCCCCCTTGATTTCTTGATCTGAATATGCTTTTAGGCAAGATGGGGATTAACAGAAACAATCCTTCCTGTGAATATGTGATAGCAGTTGCCATATGTGAAAAAGGTTTGTAAAATATAAAGTGGACTACAGTGCAAAGTGGTGATTTTGTTTTCTAAAATTATTTTTATTTTGAAGACTTAAGAACACTTACATATGTTCCATGTGCCAGGCATTATTCCAAGGACTTTATAAAAATTAATTAATTGAATGGACTCTCCACGGCAGTCCTATAAAGTAGGTACTACCAGTATCCTAGCTTTATTCAGAGGCACACAGAAATTTAAGGAACTTACCCTGTATCAGAGAGCCGGTAAGCAGTGGCGCTGAGGTTTGAACCTAGGACTTTGTAGTTTGGTTGTAGAATCCAGGCACAGCTCTGGTGTTGCTTTGTTATCACCAAGTGCCTTGGCCTAAAAGTGAAGAAACTTCTAGGATCTGTTCTTTCATTTCATTTAACATAGTCCAGTCCAGTCCAATGCAATGCAATCCAATGCAACCTCTTTCCAGCCAATCCAATCCTGTTCAGTTTAATTCAATTCAACTCAGACATACTCTTCTGGGGGCACCTGGGTGGCTCAGTCGGTTGAGCATCTGACTCTTGATTTTAGCTCAGGTCATGATCTCAGGGTGATGAGATCAAGCCCACGTGAGGCTCCACGCTGGGTGTGGAGCCTGCTTAAGATTCTCTCTCTCCCTCTGCCCCTCCACCAGCAGCCGCTCTAGCACACACGCTATCTCTCTAACCTCCCCCCCCCAAAAAAACCCAAAAACAAATGCTCTTCTGAATGTTTGATTTGTGCTGGCAATTGCCGCACTAAGCATTGTGAGAGCTAACCCAGAGGAGTAGGACCCAAGAAACCTGGGTTTTGTTGGCAAGGGGCAAGTCATATATTTAAAAAAATGATGAGAAAATATAGAGTGAATGAGACAGTCTCAGGAAAGAATGTCAAATCTGGAACCGTAAGGGTCAGAATAAAGGTACTTTGTGTCTCCTGTCCACTGCTCATTGAATAAAACGTGGCCCAGCCAGCAGGACAGATAGGGGTCTTCTGGAACCACAGAGTCTGGGTGAAGGAAGAGTTGAAAAAGAGATACTCTAGAGCCCTGAAAAGTAAGTGGTCGTCAGCTGGGTTTGTATCTTCAACACTGGGACCATTGCCTTCTGTCTGGTTCCAGACATGTGGCCAGCAGCTTTTGGCGGCCATTTGAAGTTGAGTCGTCTCAGTGTCCTGGTGTGTGTGATTTCTCATTCTGCCTCTCCCGCTAAGCGGTCCAAGGGAAACCTGAATTGTGGTGGATTTGCTATCTTTTAACCATTAAAAGAGATAATCTTTATAAAGCAGCTGGTATGCTGTCTGGCCCACAGTTCGTACTCATAAGGTGGCAAATACTACCATCATTATCCTAGATCTTTGTCACCTGACCACTTTTCCGTAGTTCCCTCTGAGAAAGAGTTGGAATGGCCTCCCCGGCCTGACTCTGGATGACAATCACTTGTTTCTTTTAGACAGACCTATTTTCTTGTTCCAAGATGAAAAGTGAGACAAACCAGGCTAAGCATCACAGATCAGGCTCCTACTTGTCCCGTGGTCACACTGCACAGAATATGAGCATCCCCCATGGGTAAACTGGTCCCTTACACAACACTTTTGACGTTACACAATTAAAACGGCTTACATACTAAGATTTGAGGCAATGTGAAAGGACCTCATAATTAACTGCTGTCTATTTAAACAGACAGCTCTAGCAAGTTAATTTGATGTCTGTTACGAGACTTAATAGTTGTCAGTGATTTTTAAAAACAATTTACTGGTATAATCATTAACTACCCCTAGATTATCTTGTCAAATTGATAATTAAATGCCTCAAAAATTCATTACAGAGTCAGTGTATTAATAGGAATGTAATTAAGTAATGTTTGCTTACGTAATCTAGAGTTTATTACCTGTACACTTATTTATCTTTTCTATACTTATTAAATCTTTCTAGGGCCCTTTTCAGAATCAATAGAAAAACCAAGAGTCAATAAATGTCTTATTAGATCCAAATGGGCCACTTAATTGAGAGACGTGAAATAAATATGGATTCTCCATGTCTGTGAAGAGGGAGGAGAGATTATTTCTATTTCACAGTAGGATTATCAGTTGGGGAAAGAGGGCACCATGTTTTCTTTCTTCCTTTTCTTCCTGTGTCCTTTCTTTCCCTCCCTCCCACCTTCCCTTTCTTCTCTTTTTCTTCCTTTCTTTCTTTCTTTCTTTCTTTCTTTCTTTCTTTCTTTCTTTCTTTCTTTCTTCTCTCTCTTCTCTTTTTCTTTCCTTTCTTCCATCCAACATTTAAGTGCCTGCTATGTGCCAGTCATTGTGTAAGACACTGAGACTATAGAAGGTCTCATTGAGTCTAATGTAGCAAGAAAAAAATACATAAATAATTGCAATGTAGCGTGTTTAATGCTACCCTGGAGGGGTGTACAAAGTGCTAAGGGAGGAAGGAACAACTAACTCTACTGGTAGTCGGGGGAGATTTCTCAGAGGAGGTGGCATTTGAGCTTGCCAGAGACCAGGATGTAGGAATTCTCCAGGGAGAAACAGTCCAAGAGAGGCGTTCCAGGCAGATATGTACAAAGATGTGGGGCCAGGGAGGAACACGGGCCACTCAGGAGCTAGATGGAAAGGGATGAATTTTAAACTAGAGTATCATGATTAGAGCTATGCTTTTCAAAGGATGACTTTGGAGGATCATGTTGGGGTTACAGTAGCTCTCATGTATACGGTTATGATGTCCACATCTTGCCTTGATATCCTTGAGTCTTCAGGATGTGCTTTCAAATCGCAGTCTGGTTGGTCTACCCCTTCCACAGCCTTTCATCCTGGTGATGGTCATCATGTGCCCAGGATTTTACAGGTTGCATGGGGTTCTGCTTTACTGTCACTGTACAGATTTTCACACGTTTCAGATTACATATTCAAAGTTTGAGTTTGTTAAGTAAGATCGCAACATATTTCAGTCTGGGCCTTCCTAAAACAGGAGTCCATAGTTCAGTTTGCTCATTCCCAGAAACCCTCTGACATACCCAGAATCAAGGATAGTTGGTTGTATGAACAACCCTGGCTATAATTTAGAAGGGAAGGGGCCTTAAATTTAAATTAATAGCTTTCAAATTTCTACATAGACTTCAACCTTCTTATCCTTCATAACCATTGAGACAGACAAGAGTCAGTTGTAATGATTTTCGTCCTTGACCAAGTGTCAAGGACTATAAAAGTAACTGCCTGCGTGTTTCCTCTGGCTATATGGCTGGGTGCCTTTTGGTGAAGAGGGGAAAATGGGAGAGAGAGAGAAAGTGAAAATAGAAAACCATATTCTGGTATTTAAAATGATATTGGTTTATTCAGCAAGTAAAAGATGTGTTCAAAGTCTCTGAAGGCTCTTTTTCTTGATGCTTGGAAATCAATTTCGTATCTTAAGCTCAGGCCCATGGAAGAATCTGGTTGGAGGGCTCTCCTTGCCCCAGGAAATCAGTACAGTGCTTTTCTGATACCCATACGCTCTGCGTGCGCCAGGCCTCCCTAAGTGATATGTACTGTGACCAGCAGTGTTCTAAAATGATCACATTAGATCATGACATTAGACAAGGTCAGATGGGATCAAAGTTAATGGCTAATTAATCCTGAGAGTACAAAATTCTCTAAACTCTGAGCTGAGAAGTGTTTAGAATTAAGTGACAAAAGGCAGTCTATAAATACAAAGTAGCTTTATTTTTAAATATAAATAAATAAATGTATGTGTGTGTGTGTGTGTGTCTGTGTGTCTGTGTGTGTGTGTCTGTGTGTGTGTATGGATGGATGGATGTATAGATGTGGTGGAAAGCAGAACTTCAACATCTGCAGGTTTGACCAAAGAGGTAATTCAGTTTTCAAAGCTTCCAGGCCAAGATATTGGACGATGTTTTCTCAAGCCCAGATATTAGTGAAGCCTGGACCCCAGTCAGCTGACCTGGTTTCAAATCCCTGGTCTGCCACTGCTAAGTGGATGACTTGGAACCAGGACCCTTCTCTTGCAGGGCTTCAGTCTCCTCGTGTGTAAAATGGGAATAATCGTCCCAGGCCCACCCACCTCACATCATTGTTGGGAGGATCAAATGAGATCATGAGTGTAAAATACCTTGTAAACAGGTCATAAAACCCTGCAGAAACACGGAGGGGGGGGAGTATTATGATTAGACCTAAAAGGCTATACATATTTCAGAGGAAAATATTCAGTATTCAAAGCACCTGGTCAGAGTCAGGTGCTGCCTATGCACCCGACCCTGGCTCCGGGCACTGATCAGCCAACTGACAGATTTCTGTTCTCGGAGAGGGGTTGTTGTTCCCAGGTTCTTCCCCGGGGAGGCAGATATTGTCTCTGCCTCTTGACCTGTCTGCATCCTCAGTTAGCCTGTGAGCTCTGGGAGGGGAAAGGTCCTGCTCACCGGGACAGTCTGGCACCATGACACACGTATAGGATTTAGGGACTAGTACCGAGAGCAGCCCTTCTTCTGGCCCTGGCTTTGCCACTGACCTGCTGTGTGACTTTGGGCAAATTACGGAACCTCTTCAAGTCTTAGTTTTCTCATCTGTGAATCGAAGATAATAAATATTATCTTAGGGACATTAAAAAGGTTAAAGGAGTTAGTCCATGTCAAGTGCTCGACTTAAAACCTGGAATGTAGACAACTGTGGATATTCATTACTATTACAGCTCTTGTTTCCCCCTTCATATCTCCAGTGCCCGGAATAATGTTTAGCATGTAACAGATATTCAGTAAATAGGTAGTGAGAGAATAAAAAAGAAAGTCCCTATCTCAGCAGATAGGTATGCTGAGAATAATGAATCCTAAAAGTCAGAAAAAGATGCAAAAGGATTGAGTGATGTGGGCTGAAGGTTTCAAACCTTGGGGCTATTTCTACATTTGATTTCCACTGGTAACAAGAGCATTTCTATTCATGCTGGAAATTTGTAGTATTGGCGTAGTACTTTAGAGCTGACAATTTTTAAGACCAGTGTCTTATTGGATTCCCACACCAACACTGTGGGGAAGGTATTATTATACTACCCACTTCACAGATAAGAACACTGAGGTTCAGGGAGGGGAAATGTCTTGCCCAACTGTCACACATCTGATAAGTAGAACTGCTGAAATTAGTTCTTCAGCGTTCTTTTCTCCCTCTGGGAAGAGACCCAAGGCTAATCCACCCAGGACTGGGTTTCTGATGGTAGCCATGGACAGGATGATGCAGAAGGGCCTGTTCTGTCTCCCTGAGTGCAATAATCAAAATCAGCGGAGTAGTGTAGATTTCTTATACTAATCCATTAAGAATCTCTCACCTGTCAGTGTAACTAAACCCTTGTAAAGCTTAGTAGTCCAGCTTGTACTTTGGTTTAGAACCCCTGTTTCCTTGGTGTATGAAATGTGCTTCACCATCATCGTGCTGGGTTTCCCCTATGAGAGCTAAAGCTGCCACAACCAGTCCCTGCTCTGAAAAGGGAAACCAGAAGCCCTGGAGGTCTTTCAACTGAGGTCACTTAGGCAAAAGCAGACATGGAAGTGTAATTACACCATTACTCAACTTCATAGATCCTCCAGATTGCCTGAAGAGAAGAGCATTT
The DNA here is from genome assembly GCF_017311325.1 of Ursus maritimus. NCBI lineage: Eukaryota > Metazoa > Chordata > Mammalia > Carnivora > Ursidae > Ursus > Ursus maritimus. Next base: position 75,278,901 of record NW_024426552.1, on the reverse strand, counting down.
CTCTTGATAAATCTGAAACCCCTGATAATTTCCTCTGAGGAATTACAGCAGGTTGCAAAACCAGCATGGCTCCCTGCCGCCTGACTTTTTCTCTAGTCCCATTCTCTGCTATCTCTCGGCAACATTGCATGCTGTTGACAATCTTTCCTCCAATGTTTCCGGAGACCCAATATGACTCTGGTTCTTCTCCAACACCTGCAATCTGGCCTTCTCTGGTTTTTTCACAGCCTTGCTACGGTGGGCACTTCCCTAAGGCTAAACCTGTGTCCTCCGTTTCCTCTTCTTTCCTTCATTCTCTCCTCCCATCAGCTCTGGTGCCAGCTTTTAGGGGTGGCCCTGGGTATATAAAGACAACAAAACACAGTATCCAACCCTAAGGAACGGGTAGTCTGGTAGAGGAGGAAGAAATGTGAATGAAGGCCTCTAATTCTAGCTAAGTGTGGTGCTTTGATATGGCTGGCTGGGTTTGAATGCGGGGTGGGGGGGGCGGGAAGGGGGGGATGGGACAACAGTGAACAGTGCAGGGCAGAAAAGTCGCTGTGGAAGGAGTCTTCAGAGATGTCTTAGAAGACAAGCTGGTGCTCCTCCTTCAGGTAAGAAAAGGAAGGCCATCTGAGATAAGAGCACAGCGTGTACAAAGGAACCAAGGGAAGAAACTTTGAGTTTTATTTTCCAAATCAGGAAAACGGGGATAACAACACTTAACTTGCAATGTTAATGTGAGCATGGGTGATAATGGACATAAATGGAGCCTGGAACTGAGTAGATAATCAATGAATGGCCAATAATAAATAACAAGCCCCCTTTCCTCTTTCTTTTACTAGTCCGGTTTCCATTTGTTTTTTGTTTTTGTTCTTTGTTTTCTAAAGATGGGGCTGGACGAAAAGTTTTTTAAAAGGCTTTCTGAAGGATCTAACATCCCAAGGTGCCTTAAAATCCTCTAGGGAAGTTTAACAACAGTGCCATCCTTTCTCCCCCATACATTGTGCTAATACTGCCAAGCCTCGGCACTCTCTCACCTCTGGACACACAAACCATTCACTCTAAGGACTGTCAATTTTACAGACAAACAAATCCTGGCTCATTAGGTATATTTCACCATTGCATGGACTGTCTGGCTTTGCATTGTTCAACTTTACCCACGGGCTCAGTTTGTCTTCTGTTCTCGATTGTAAACTCCCGGAAACAAGGATGGGTGCCCCTGGACTTAGAACAGGAGCATAGGATACCAGTTCCGGCTCTGGAACCTACCAGCAACCAGAGCTTGGCTAACTTTGTTTACCTCCATTTTCTCAAGGATTAAATAGGGAGCATGATAATGGCCAGCTTTTGGATCTTTGCTGATATTTAAATGAGATAATACATTTGATGGTACTTTGCAAAGTATCCGCACCTGTATTAACAAGGACTCTCTTGATTACAACGAACAGAAACCCAACACGAAGTAGACTAAGTGACAGATCACATACTGGGCACATCACTGAATACTTGCAACAGGTATCAGGTAAGAAAATCAGAACCACGCTTCTCTTCTTTTTTCTTTTTTTAATTTTATTTATTTACTTGAGAGAAACAGAAAGATAGGAGCAGGGGAAGGTGCAGAGGAAGAAGGAGAAGCAAAATCCCCACTGAACAGGGAGCCCGACGTGGAGCTCTATCCCAGGACCCCGGGATCATGGTCTGAACCAAACGCAGATGCTTAACCAACTGAGCCACCCAGGGACCCCAATGCTTCTCTTATCAGCTGTGCTTTTTTCTGTGTTGGCTTCTTTATCAGACATCTGTTGGTGTTTCTCAGCAGCTGCATGTTTATATCCTATCAGTTGAAAAACCTTAACCCAAAACTGGGTTTGCCCCCCAACGCGTAATTTTGACAAAACATCCACAATCAACTCTCAGTGGACTGACAGGGGCATGTGCCCGCTCTAATTCAGGGACTGTGGCCAGCGAGGTTAGATGCGCTCATTGACCAAGCTTGGTCTGTTCCACAAACGGAGCTGAGAGGAACAAGGTCAGTTCCTCCTATACCACATGGCTTGAGAGGGAGGGGCGGTTCTCTAAAGGAGAAGTGGAGCACGGTCGCCAGAATAGGAGAAAATGGGTGCCCGAAAGGCCAAAACGACAGAGATAGTCTGCAGCGCCCACCACAGCCTTATCAATCAAAGCCAAGAGAGCTTAAAGAGGGCTGATGCCCTGTGTGGTAACACCACACACACACACAGGAAGGTACTGCGATGAATCAAAATCCACGTCATCGGAGGCATCACAATTCATTCAACAACTGATCCAAAGGAGACCGTTTGTGGAAAGTTCCAAAGTATTCATAGGGCATATATTGGGCATCCAACCAATGTTAAATTGCTTTGATTTTGTTGATTTCAAACTGGCCAAGTTTTCTTACACTGGCATTGGTGAGTATGAGGGCAAGAGGCACAGAGAAAGTTCTGAGACCGTATTTTTAAACAAAGTCTTTTAAAATAAAACATTCACTCATTTGAATACCTGTCTGAAAGCAGGAGGGCCTCTGATGAGTTCACCTCAGGACATGCTCGCTTGGTGCTATGGAGCCAGGCTGCTGGGAGGCAGGAAAGGGCAGAGCCCACAGTGTCTCCTGCCAGCTGGGCTGCTCCCTCCTCCCAGAGCCTCCAGGCAGCAGGGCCTCCTGGCCCTTGGTGTCCTTTCTAGTGGGTATGGTTTGGGGGCTCATCTGGGTGCTTGTGTTTGGTCCCTTGGTCCTAACTCTGGCGGCATCTGTCCACATTTGTGGGCAGTCACTGGACAGAACCTAGTGAGAGACCAGAAAATGCCAGAAATGGCTCCTAACTTTGTGCAACTGATCCTTTGTTTCACAAAATGGACTAAGCTGAGGGATTAGAGGGTCTTCTACTTCTTTTTTCTCTTCCTCCCCTTCCCCACATCCATCGCCATCTTCCTTCTCTTTCAACTTTTTCTGCTTTGTCCTCCTCTCATTTGCCCTTTCTACTATGACAAATTCCCTTAAGGATGATATTTATGTCTCAATTATGGACAAAGCCCTGGTTGGGGGGAGATATTAAGACAAATAAAATGCAAATCCTGTCTTTCAATATTTAATACAAGAAGAAGCCCCACTGACAACAAACCAAAGGTAGGCAGTGGTGACCAGCCCAACCCCCAAAGGCACAGGTACTGGTTTCACAGTACAGAGACAGAAGTAATTTTAGCTGGAGATTCACGGGATTCTGAAGGCGGTTTTACTTAAGTTAGGTCTTAAAGGCCACTCACTGAACAAATACAAATAAACCTGGCAAATAAGCAGGGGACATGGATCCAGTCACAAGAAGGATTCAAGCTCAATGTACCAATGTTTACACCGTTTGCCGATGGGCTACAGTCCTTCACCCAGAGCATGATTAATTTTAATTTATAAAAACTGCCAATAGACTTGGTTACCTACAAATACATATGAAACCAAACCCAGCAAATTAAAAGTGGGAGAAATGGCTGGCATGGGCAAGCTACGGAAGACGGAGAGAATTCAAGGCTGACGGCTTGATAAGACGAGAGGAGACAGAAAAACAAAACAAAACATGACCACAAATCCACAAGCATGAAAAAAAAAAATCACTGCAATCTGAATTGCGTGTGGAAGTCAAGCAGTCCTTTAAATTTAGAACCCTCTACTAGAATGCCATTGTGCGTTAGGGTTCAGCGAAGAAAGTGACAGCCTATAGTCCTCCCCCCACCAAAAAGGCTAAATTACATTTTTTATGCTTTGTTTTAGAATATAGACAAACGCATAATTGATTTTAGAAAGAGTTCCATCCAACTAGTTATAGTAAAATATGTATTAAAACCAGAAACCTTCGGCATTTGGAATGCTACATCCCAGAAAAGGAATTATTTTATTTGAATTTTAATAAATCCAAAAGAGCTGTGGGTCATTTTTTGTCAAACACCTTACTTCCAGTCTCCTTGTCGTCTCTGTGCCTCCTGTGCTGCTAAGGTTTCTTTTCCTTCTTTCCTGACTGTGGCCCATACTGAGCTGCTTTGGGTCCCTCTTCTGTGGCATTTCCAACACGGTAGTGAGGGCAGGGAGGAGCTCTGGGGCAGGGCCTCGGGACTTGGGTGCTGGGCTTAGATTCCTACTGAAGAGACAGAGATTTTAGAAAAATCACGTTTCTTCTTTGAACCTCTGTTTTCCCATTTGCAAAAAGGCGATAATAACCCTTATTCATGGAGTTGTAAAAATCAAAGACATGACTTGATGGGAGATGGGTCAACCGAACGGCGGCTCCATTCTCAACCTGTAACTGCACTTATAACTACTCCTCCCCCTAATTATTGTTGGCATACACATCTGTCTCCCTCATTTGATTGTTACTTATTTGGAGCTGTGTTTTTCTTGGATTTTGTGTTTGTTTTTTGTTTGTTTTGGTGTCTCCTTGAAGAAAGGGTATCCTGAAATGCTCAGCAGGTCATGTGTTCTGCCCAGCATTGGGGGAGGGGCACCATTCATGGGATCGTCGTGTGAATAGGGTCCTTTAAGGTTGGCTGATGTGGGGGCTCTGAGTAAAGCACCTGGCATGCTGTAAGTATTAAACAGCAGTGGCTCTCTTTTCCCTCCCTAACATTTAAGCCCTGACCTGGGGCATAAAATATTGTTGAATACTGGATTCTGGGCCTGAATTGAATATTTTCCTTCTATTATCTGGTTTTGGGCCCAACTTTCAGCCTCCATTATATCTTTGATTGGGCTGGACTGGTCATGCCCTTGGCAGAATCCTTCAGCCACACGGGTCTCCACCACAGGTGAAGAGGAGTTTTGGACTATCGAGATTTCCAAGTAAAAGTAAGTAAACAAAAACAAAAACAAAACCCAAACCAAAACAAAAACACAACAACAAAAAAACCTGACAAGCCTTGTGTTCAGATTTTGGTGTGTTAGTACCAAGACGTTTGTAAATAAGGACATGTCAACAGTCAGGACTGAAAGGAGGGAGAAAGAAATCACACACATTTCTCCTCTGCTCCCTCATTCACTCCAGTCATTTTGGAGATTTCGCAGCAGCTATGAAATGTTCTAGTCTGACCTCTACTTACCGCTCGATGGGCTTCAGTTTTCCTTATCTGTGTATTGGGACTACTCATATCTACTTCCTAGGGCTGAAGAGCTGTCACATGAACACATCCAGACACGGAGCCTTCCCTCTATCATGTCCTCAGAAATGGTAGGTGAATCGAAAACTATGATGGCAAGAAGCCCCCCCTTCCATGTTCTGGTAATGTTTTTGATTGTTGCGTAGCCTTGACATCAAACTGTCCACCTCACAAAGAAACAAACCCATCTCTGTGTCACTTCCACCTATGCGACCTGTGGGCAAGGATGAAGTGTTTTCCCGTTTTCCCGGCCTCCCGACTAGCGAGGATAGACAGCAGAGGGCCGCTGTGGTCGGAGGACTGAGGAGCCAGACAAGCCTCTGTGGTTCCACACTTATTTATTTCCTTATTTATTACTTTTGCAGCTAACATTTTTACAATCATGTTATTTTGTGGTTTATTTGCAAAATGCATTGTGAGTCAAGTTTGCTTCAAATGTTCTCTGAGTTGGGGAGCCCAGTGAGAGGTGGGGGAGCGCAGGAAAACAGTTACAAAGACATTATAGAATTGATTGATCTTTTAATGATCTTTTCTTCGTCATGGGTCTCTACAAGGCAGATGGAGAAAGGGAAACGGGAAAGCATCATGAGCTCATGGGGAGCAGCACGAACAGACTCTTCAGCCTCAGAAATGAAATGTAAAGGGACTAGACCTGGGGGAGGCAACCCAGGAGGAAGACAACTAACTCCTGCTCACCGGCCCCCAAGCACCAAAACGGCATCTTCTGGAAGACTCTGCGAGAGAGAAGAGGTTGGTTATAGGAGCATGATGGCTAATGAGTTAATCCATAAATATTAGCATTAGAGAGTTTATTCTAATTAGTTTTTGAAGATCTTAATAAAAACAAAAACCCAGTTTTCAGAGATTAGCTAAAATGGAGCTCAAGAGACACTCTGCCGGAGCAGCTATTCTTTCTCATTCTATATTCTTCCTCCCTCACCCCCCAGGCAATAGTAGATTCCTGAGAGGGTACCCAGTTGTTGCTGCAGCCCATTTTGACTGTATTCAAGTTTGTTCTTGTATTATTCCATCTGGTGGCTCCCCAAACCACTTTCCTTTTTTACTCTCCTTGTAAATATTTACATAAGAAGGTTCTTGCAGGATCCTATATTGGTGGATTGGTGCAAAGCAAAGAGTCTTGACGTGTTTTATTCCTTTTACGAACAATTTGGTTAAGTGGATTCCCTTCCAGCTCATTAAAAAAAAAATCCTTTCATTTTAATAACATCATCAGAAACTAAACAGCATCAGAGGGAAAAATAAGTTTGCAACGTACAGCCCAGCCTCGAGTGGCAATCTCAGAACGGCTTCTAGCTGTTAATGGTTGATGCAAGAACTGGCGATTGTAGTTAATGGCTGGAATGCAGCATGCATTTAAAGGCCTTCTCTCCCTGGGCAGGACAAGGATATGTGGTGTTTTCTGGGTTGGCTGGGTGAACAAGAGATCAGATAACTGAATCAGGAGATCAAGACGTGGTTCATAAACTTCAGACACTGGCTCATCTGGCCACCCTCCCTAAGGCTCTGTCTTTGTTTGCTTTCTCTTCTCTGCCCGCCCTCTTGGACAAGTTCATCCTTGCCCACAACTTTAACTGACGCTTTTCCACAGGTAAAATCAAGCCTCACTCTTTAGCTTCGACCTCTTTTGTGAGCCCCAGTTCTGTATTTTTCAGCTCCTCCGGACATTTCAGCACGATAACCACCACTACCCTAAGTTAGCAGGACCAAAGCCAACCGCATCGCCATCTGGAACTGGTCCCACTCTGGCTCCTGGGAATGCTACTTCCCTACCCTCCCCACCCCAAAGCAGCATCGTTCTCTCAGACACATAGTTCCTAAATCTGCAACCTTTGACTATTCCTTCTCTCTTTCCCAAATCTCATCAGTCCCCAAATGTTGTTGGTTTTAACACCTCGTGAGACTTGCATAGATTTCTCTCTGCTTCCATCTCACTTGTCATGACCCTAGGTTTCTTTAAGCTTTGTATTCATTTAGCCACGTGCTCATTTCATCAACACACACATTGTTTAGATGATTCCTACGTGCTAGACAACTAACAGGTGTTGGGGACCCTAGAGTGGACAAGATAAAAAAGATCTGTACCTACTCTCTCTTAGGGGAAGAGACATTAAAAAGAACATTAAAATTTTTAAATTGTAAAACAGAATGTTCAGAAAGCGAACAGGGGAAGTCACAGGTCTCTCTGTCTTCCTTCTCTCCCAATATCCTGCAATATACTGTTGCCGTATTTACCTGATTGTGTCTCTTTCCCTCTCAAATGCCGTCAGTGCCCTTTGCTATTCCCTACTCATTTCATGCCATTTATTCGTTCGTCATTTATATAGTCTTGTGCTTCTCCCTCACACTGTGCTGAGTGTTGTCTTGCTATCATGGTTCTTTCTTCCTGTGTTATCCTGTTTTCTCCTCACTGCAGCCAGCTGCTCTTTACTGGGCTAGTTGAAGACACCTTCATCAGTGCTGACACCAACATTTCTAGCAAGACCTTTTCACTCCTCACTGAAGTGTAACATGCTCAGCAGCTTTTCTTCCATCCCCTCCTTCCACCCTTAGGTACCTGTACCCTTATACCTTTAGCAGTTGCTACTGATTAATCTGGCTGTGAACTCTTGGTTCTGTGACCCTAGCCTTGATCTAAATTTGGTGTCTGTAAGCACATCTTCCTTGAGTTGAACCCCCTGCTTTCCCTGACATACCATCTTCAATTTGGCTGATCCCTCCTGGCCTTGGTCACTCTTGCCTGGGGTAGAGACTGCCTCCTGTAAGCCGCTGTCCACAGAAACTGCTAGTAACCCTGGCTCCTTGGTCAGAATTGGACTGTGCCAGATTTAGAACAGGAAGAGCAGGGAGTTTCCATATGACTATTTATTATGTGACCTGGGATAAAATGGTATTATAGAGCTGGGCAGTAACATCCTCATGAGAAATCATTGCTCTGTATTCCTCCTTTCTCTCTCTGGTTTACAGAGGCGGAAGGACAAAGTTGAAAGAATAGCATCTTGTACTTGCTATAATGAATTCGAAGACATGATAGAGATGTTAGGAATCAGATTTTATGAATACAGGTTTTGAGACTCGGTCTCCTGGATTTGCAGGGCTGCAATGAACATTGGTTAGATGCTGTGATGTTTTGGTCCAGTTAGTTTACGACGTTTTGATTGCCTTACATTGAGTGTCCCCCTTACCTCACCTCTTTTCAAAAAAGACCAGCCTTCCTGAGAGCACAGCATATCTGCTGTGGAGACATTGAGGGCATCAGAGCAGCCCAAGGCTGGTGAGCAACACCTGCCTGCAACTGGGCCAGAGATGAGACTGGTTTCTGAGAAAGACTTTGCACTCTCCCTGTTGGAAAGGCAGACATCATTTCAGGAAATATTCAATACAAAGTTTTTGAGACACAGCGTCCCATTCATGGTGAGAGAGATCGCAAGGAGCTGGTTTGCCTCTTAAGTCTTAGGTCAGTCTGGAAGGATGCTATTTAATGTAACCCAGAACTGATTATTTTGTTGAGCATATTTCAAAACTCCTGCCCTTTAAATGAATTCCCAGAGTAAATTAAATGCAATTGTGGGAAGTTTGACTAGAAAAAAAAAAACCTCATTATTTTTTCGAGATTTGAGGGAGAGGGTGGCAGGAGAAGGTAAAAGGAAACCTGCCCAAGGACCAAAAAATAAAAGTGGCTTGGGGGGTGGGGATGGATAGAGTGAAGAAAGAGGAGAATTCTGGGTCAGAAACTCTTGCTGAATGAGTCATCGTACAGGACAAATAAAACCTCACTCATCACCCTGTCTTCCTTCTCTGTAGCGAGAGAAGCAAACAGTGGGGCCCTGGAAAAACATCAGCAACTTCTTGTAGCATCTGTAGGTGGGGAAGTTTTCCAAGCCACAGAGAGAGCGTGGACGCGTTTACCGGGGACCTAGTTTTTCTCAGCCAAATAGGAAGAACCTCCAAATTGACCTTGGAAAAACATACTCACTGAAGGAAAAATATTCTAAGCTCCCCCTGTGTATTTGTATTAAGAGATTTTTTTTTCCAAAGAAACAAATAGATTGCTTTCCAGTTTTCCATGAAAAGAGTTTGAATGCTCTCAGACCCGCAGTGGTGGAATCCTTAAAGTGGGTTTTGAAAGGCCTTAGAGAGGACTTAAGCCTTGTCCCTAGTTAATGAACACAAGGTCACCCACATAGCAAGACTGTGTTCCTATTGAAAAGCCTAAGGGGAAAAGCATTCTTGTCACTGCTTTCTGCGAAGATTGCAATTAGCATTTTTATGAAGAACATAAACTCTCTGTGTATCAAAGATGCACTTTTATTACTCCGAAACTGGCTCAAGCAAGCATCCCGCAAATGTTTGGCTCTTTCCCTTCCAGGAGGAGGCCAATTAAAGCACAGTCTGTCTGACTGCCAGCCCCGACCCACCCCTTGGTGGGACAACAACAATACGGAGATGATAGCGTTGGCACCCTCAAAAGTGGCTTTTCAGTTATTGGGCACCTCGAAGGAAAAGAATGATTCCTTGGCTGCCATCACACACGTACACACAAAAGCAAAAACCCGAGGCTTATTTTGCTTTTCCCTCCTGACGCCAGCTATGAATTGCTTGGTTCAGAAGGATGATTGAACTTACCACTGATTGTGTCAGCTGTTGCCCCACCTCTGACGCAGCAAGGCTCATGGGAGAGTGGCAGTTGACCATGTCTTCGTGGCGCCAGCATGCTTTCACAAACCGTACTGCCCTCTGGAAAGCAGCCTGTGCAGGCTGCTTTCTGGGACAGAGACTCGCATTGCAGAGTTTCCCCCTGGCTCCCGACTCACGGGGCCATGCGATACTGTTTCTTCAGGTATATTCTGATATGACCGGTGGTTTTCCTGTTAACGGTGGACCCCCTATCCTGGCGTGGGGCAGGAAGTGAAAAAGGACAGTGTCTGGCTGCTTTTAGAGCCAAAGGCAACAGGCCAGGTTTGACCTCACTCGTTTGGTTCTATTTGTCAGCCAAATGGGTCTGGCTAAAATATTTAGTCTCCATATACACAATAAACAATCTTGAACCAGAGCCAGGAAAAAGTGTAAATAAGCCTAATAACCCTTTCTGAGGAAATGGCACCGAGCAGCAAAGCACAGTTGTAAGTGGTTGATGCCCAGTAAATGTTTCTTGAATAAGGAATTGATATGACAAGGCTAGGAAGGGAGCACTTTCTACCAAATGACTTTAGATACAGTTTAATGGTATTTTCCTCATGTACCTCTATTCCATTTCCCTGTATTTTCTGATGTGAGGAAATTCATTCTTCTGATTGCTACACTAATATTACCTCTGCGATTGAGTTTTCCAGAGCTCAGACAAAGGATTGGACTGACTTCATAGGAAAACAGTTCATGCAATGCTTGGAAACGTGACCGTTTTGATGCTTTTGGCTGCAAATAAGAGAGTACCTGTCAAAACTAATTCAAACAATTCAGATTTATTAATAAAAGTGAAAAAACAACATGTCCAGAGATTAGCAGTTCTGGGGTTGGATCAGCAGCTCATCAGTGTCAAAGGTTAAGATCAGTGCCTGTGGAATTTCCTTTCTCTTTCTTCCATGCTTTCAAGATGGCTGCTACCATTCCAAGCATCATGTCTTCCTAGAATGATATCTAAAGCACAACACAAGAGGCTTTGTTGAAAGACCTAAAAGGCGTCCTGTTATATCTAATTTTCTATAGCTGGGCCATATGCAAAATAAAAGCAAATTTCCATGACTGACTTTGACCCCTTGTATTGGTTTCCTAGGGCTACCATAACAAAGCACCACGGACTGGCTGTTTACCCAACAGAAATTTATTTTCTCATGGTTCTGGAGGCTAAATGTTCAAGATCAGTGTCAGCAGGGTTGTTTTTGTCTGAAGTTTCTTCTTGGCTTATAGATGACTTTCTTCTACCTGTGTCTTCACATGGTCGTTTCTTTTTGTGTGTCCATGTGTTCATCTCCTCTTCTCATAAGGACATTAGTCATAATGGATTAGGGGCCATCCTAATGACTTAAATTTAACTTGATTACCGCTTTAAAGATTCTCTCTCTAAATGGTAGACACAATCTGGGGTGATGGGGATTAGGACTTCAATATGGTCTGAGTTCTGGGGGAATATAATTCAGTCCAGAAAACCATCATGATTAATCCTCTAGAATTTGGCATATTACTGCTCAGGCAATATTGGGGTTTGGTTACTAAGAAAGAAGGGAAAATGTCACAGATATCCTTACTTATTAGCATTATTATTTTTTATGTAATTATTGTTGCAATGCCTTCATTTTCACCCAAAAGAACCAATTTTGAAGAGGCCAGTGTTAGAGATGATTCAGAGGAACCAAAGATCAGGATAACTGCTCACCTTTGTCTCTAGCTCTGTCCCTTGACACAGGGCTAGCCAGTATCCACTGAGTACATAAACTTTAGTAGCAAGTGCATGGTAAGGGAAATAAATGGGTTTTCTTAACAAACGGCACAAGGATTTTTCTTAAGGAAGAAAATATCTTGGGCTAGAAAAATTCTTGACAAGCTGCTTAGTAAGAAAGTGATAGAGGTTCTGAGCTACCAAGAACCAGGATGATAAAAGAGAAGGCTAAACTCCTTTGACTAAATGATGAACAGGTATTGGGAATTGGGGGAGAAAGTTGTGGGGGTAAGAGGAAAAAGACAGGGTGTTCAAAGGTAGCACAAAGCCTGAAGGCCTCAGGAGAAAAGTGGGTAATGATAATACCCATTTGTGGGTGAAGCAAGGCTTCCCACAACAAAGAAGTCTGGTGTTCAGTTTGAACGTATTTTTGTTGGTTGATGTAGTCCTTTCCTTGGCCAACTTCCTCTGATCATCAGTAAAACCTGTATTACTCAGCTATCAGAAAGAATGAGTTCTCAACATTTGCTGCAACATGGACGGTGCTGGAAGAGATAATGCTAAGTGAAATAAGTCAAGCAGAGAAAGACAATTATCATAATGATTTCTCTCATCTATGGAACATAAGAACTAGGAAGACCGGGGGCGCCTGGGTGGCATAGCGGTTAAGCGTCTGCCTTCAGCTCAGGGCGTGATCCCAGCGTCATGGGATCGAGCCCCACATCAGGCTCCTCCGCTATGAGTCTGCTTCTCCCTCTCTCACTCCCCCTGCTTGTGTTCCCTCTCTCGCTGGCTGTCTCTATCTCTGTCAAATAAATAAATAAAATTAAAAAAAAAAAAAGAACTAGGAAGATCGGTAGGGGAAGAAAGGGATAAAGAAAGGGGGGTAATCAGAAGGGAGAATGAAGCATGAGAGACTATGGACTCTGAGAAACAAACTGAGGGCTTCAGAGGGGAGGGGGGTGGGGGAATGGGGTGGACTGGTGATAGGTAGTGAGGAGGGCACGTGTTGCATGGTGCACTGGGTGTTATACACAACTAATGAATCATTGAACTTTGCATCAGAAACCAGGGATGTACTGTATGGTGACTAACATAATATAAAAAAAAACCCAAAAAACAAAAAACAAAACCTATTAAGCACAAATCTATCTTATGAAAGTAGAGCTTCAGGGAAGGGGCTGGGCTGCAACACTGGAAATGTCATGTACACATGGAACTGATTCAGCCAAAGCAAGACTTCAGAAGCAGGTATCTGTGAGCTTGACTCACTTTCTACTCCTACCTCCAGGCACGGACAGAAATCTGGGGAAACAGTTTTGATTCTTATAGGACACTGAAAGGGACATGACAGTAAGGACATGTTTAACTCAATCTTATCTACACGTTAAGGGGCAGGCTGATCCCAGATTTCATGGGGGTTATATATGTATCGTAACTCATTACTTTTTAGAAACAACAGTCCAATCTTATGTTGGATTATGAGTGATTTTAAAATATTTCTCCACATATTATTCTTTATTTTCTAAGACTTCTGTTTTTAATCACATATGATTATAACTGGGAAAACCAGCATGAACTTTTAGAAAACATTTTATTTATTTAGGTTAAAAGTTTATTTTGAGATCATATTAAATTGTCATGGAGTTGTAAGAAATAACACAGAGAGATCTTGTGTACTCTTTGCCCAATACAATATCACAACTGGAATACTGACTTTCATACATCAGGATACAGAACATTCCATCACCACAGGGGTCCCTCTTGGTCCTCCTTTAGCCATACCCACTTCCCTCCTGCCCCATCCCCTCCTTAATCCTTGGCAGCCGCTATTTCTAGAAATAGTTCTCTATTTCTAAAATTTGGCATTTGAAGAATGTTATATGAATGGAACCACACAGTATATAAGTAGCCTTTCGGGATTTTTTTTTTTCACTTAGCATAATTTCCTGGGGAGTCATCCAGGTCATTGCATGTATCAATAGTATTTTTTCTTTTCATTACTGAGTAATATTCCATGGTATAGATTTACCAAAGTTTGTTTAAATACTTACCTATTGAAAGACATCTAGGTTGTTTCCAAGAATGGGATATTACAAGTAAAGGTACTTATTGTGAACTGAATTGTGACTCCCCAGAATTCCTATGTGGAAGTCCTAGCTCCCAGGACCTCAGAATATGATATATTTAGAGATAGGGTGTTTACAGAGGTAATCAAGTTTAAAATGAGGTCAGTAAGATGGGCCCTGATTCAGGGTGACTGGTGTTCTTGTGAAAGCAGAAATTTGGAGGCAGTCATGCATAGAGGGCGAACGCCATGTGAAAATGAAGTCAGAGATTGGGGTGAGGTTTCAGCAAGTCAAGAAGTACCAAGAATTGCAGACAACTACCAGAAGCCAGGCAAGAGGCATGGAACAAAGTTTCTCTCACAGCCCTCGGAAGGAAACAATCTTCTAACACTTCGATCTTGGACTTCTGGCCTCCCAAACTGTAAGACAAAAACTTTCTATTGTTAAAGCCGCCCAGTTTGCGGGGCTCTGTTAGGGCAGCCCTAGCAAACTAATACAGTGTCATGAACATTTGATGTAAGGTTTTGACTGATTACAAGTCTTCATTTCTTTGGGATAAATGCCCAGGAGTACAATTGCTGGTTCATATGGTAATTACATGTTACTTTTTTTTTTTTTAAGATTTTATTTATTTTATTTGAGAGAGAGAGAAAGAGAGAGAGAGCACACACAAACCGGGGGAGGGGAGGTGCCAAAGGAAGAGGAAGAAACAGACTCCCCACTGAGCAGGAAGCCTGACTCCATCCCAGGACCCTGAGATCATGATCTGAGCCAAAGGCAGACGCTTAACCAACCTAGCCACCTAGGCACCCCAAAATGTTTCATTTTTAAAGAAATAGCCAAACTATCTTCCAAAGTGGCTGTATCATTTTACATTCCCCCCAGCAATGTGTGAGTGATCCAGTTTCTCTGCATCCTCTCCAGCATATGGTGTTGTCACTATTTTGTTTTTAAAATTTTAGCCATTCTGATAGGTGTGTAGTGATATCTCATTATGGTACTAATTTGCATTTCTCTAATGGCAAATGAGGATGGACATCTTTAATGTGTTTGGTTGGTTGTTTTTACTGTTGAGTTTTGAGAATTTTTATATATTCTAGATAATAGTCATTTGTTGTATATGTGGTTTGCAAAGATTTTCTTCTGGGCTATAGCTTGTTCTATCATCCCCTAGTACAGTCTCTCTAGATCAAAAGTTTAATTTTGATGAAGTCCATTTTATCATTTGTTTCCTGTTATGGATCATGCTTCAGTGTCAATAAGAATTCTTGCCTACCCCGGGATACTGAAGACTTTTTCCTATTTTTAAAATAAAAGTTTTATAGTTTTCTATTTTCCATTTCAGTCCATGATCAATTTGAGTTGATTTTTTGTATAAGATGTGGGGATTATATTGAAGCTTATTTTTATTTTAAAAAATTTTGGGGGCTTATAGATGTCTAATTAGTCCAGCACCATTTGTTTAAAAAGATGGCTTTTCCCCATTGAATTGTTTCCGCACTTAAGTCAAAATTATCAGTTGGGCATATTTTTGTGAATCTATTTCTTAGTTATTTATCCTGTTCTACTGATCTATGTGTCTATTCTTCCACCATTATCAAATTGTATTGATTAGTGTAGGTATATATTAAGCTATAATATCAAATAGAGTGATTTCTACCATTTATTATTCTTTTCTCCTTTATTGATGTTTTTAATTAATGCATTTGGACTATTTACATTTTTTATAATTATTGATATCTTAGGTTTACATTAACAATTTTATTTTTTGTTTTGATTTTATTGTTTTTTGTTTCTATTTTCTTTTTTCCTGCCATTCTCTTAATTGAACATTTTGTAGAATTCCATTTTCATTTTTCAATAGCTTTTTAAAAAAAAATCTTATTTCTATAGTTGTTTTAGGGGTTGCTCTAGATTTTACATGATATATACATAACATGACTATTTCCTAGCATCATCTTACCAATTTGAGTGAAGTTTACAAACTTTATCTCCCTTCGTATTTCTTAACCTTCCCCCATTTAAAATGTAACTTTCTTAAATATTTTCTCTACATGCACTTATATCCATTTCAAACAGTGTTATAACTTTTGCTCCAATTGTATAAAATAATTTAGAAAACTCAAGAAAAGGAAAGTCTATTTTTATTGGTACATATTTTTGCTTCCCACATACTTTCTCCCTTCCTGATATTCCAAGATTTTTTCCTTTATCATTTTTTCTCTGTTTAGAGAACTTCCTTAGCCATTTTGTTATAGTAGGTTTTCTGTTGACAAATCCTCCTATTTTCCTGTTTCTGAGAATGTCTTGATTTCCCTTTACCTCCTGAAGGATATTTTCACTGGACATTGGATTCTGGGTTGACACTTCTTTCATTTAAGTAGTTGAAAAATGTTGTGCCATTTTCTTCTAGCCTTTATGATTTCTGCTGGGAAATCCAGCTGTAGTTTGGTGTTTTTCATATAGGTGTGGTTTTATTTCTCTTTTGCTGCTTTCAATATTTTTTTTCTTTTTCTTTGGTTTTCAGGACTTTGGCTCTGATATGTCTGGGTATGAATTTCTTTGGGGTTTTCCTCTTTTGGATTTTCTCAGCTTCTTGAATCTGGAGTTTTATGTGTTGTTTTCGGGCTTGTTAATTTTAGGGGGACAAATTTGGGAAATTTTCAGACACTATTTTTTCAAATAATTTTTTAGTCCCGTCCTCTCTCTCCTTTTCTTCTAGAACCCCAAAGACCCAAACATTATATATTTTTTTAATATTCCCACAGTCTTTGAGGCTTTGCTCATTTTTTCTTAGTCTGTTTTTCTCTATTGTTTGGATTAGGTAATTTCTGTTCTTAAAGTTCACTAATCTGTCCCCTCCATCTTACTTTTGAATCCCTCCATTGTGTTTTTTAAGCTAAGTCATTGTATTTTTTAGTTCTAAAATTTCAGTTTGGTTCTTTTTTGCATTTTTTTTATTCCTCACTGAGAGCTTCTATGAAAAAATCATTGGCACTTTCTTAGTTTCACGTGTTTCATCTGCGTGCATAATTGGTGATTAAAGCTTTTTTATGATGGCTGCTTTACAATATCTGTCATATCATTCTAGCATCACTCTCATCTCAGTGTTGGCATCTGTTGATTGTCTTCTTTCATTCCATTTGAGGACTTCCTGGTATTTGGTATGGTTTTTTTAAATTAAAACCTGGACATTTTGGATACTATGTTATGACAAATCAGGTCTTATTCAAACCCTCCATTAAGCTTCCTTTCTCTGAATCCACTTTGGCAGGGGTGGGGGCAAGAAGGCAGTGTGTTGTTACTGTTATGTAGTAGTAGAAGCTAGCTTCCCCACTTGACCTCCACCGACACACAACAGGTGGCTCTTCATTAGGTAGAGTTGGAAATTCCAGTTTTCTTTTCTTTCCTTTTTTTTTTAATTTCCATCCAATTTCTTTGAACCACTTGAGAGTATGTTGCAAAACATAAGAACTTCAGTGTGTTAAAAACAATATTCTTTAAGCATAACCATGGTGCAATTATCCAAATCAGGAAATTAACATTGATACAATATTATTTAATCTTACAATCACCAGTTGTCCCACTTGTTCTTTGTTGCATAAGAAAAAAATCAATCTTGGATATTTTATGGGGAATTATGTCCTCTCATGTTGGACCCTGAGATTTGCTGTTATTATTTTATTGGGCAATAAATCCCCTGATTCTCTTTCTTTTTTGTTCTTTTTCTTCACCAAATTCACCCTGATTTTTGATCTGTGGAGGTACTTTATAGTCAACCAGCCTAGAATCTCTTAACTTGTATCTAACTAGATCTCTACTTGTACCAGTATTT